>NW_026895448.1:0-157378 GCF_033153095.1 Gastrolobium bilobum
AATTTTGAAGCTAAAATTTTGTTTTGCTTTGAAGTTCCCAAAATCTACCAGTACGTCTTACTTATTTGACTTTCAAAGACACATTTTTGGATAATCTTTTGTTAAATCTAGCATAGACCACAGATACAACTAAAACAAAAAATGCAAAAGAAAGAACAAAAGAGAAACAATTTAGTTTCACCTGCTTAGCCAAATTGGTAAGGAAGCAAATTTAGGAAACAACAGTTTTCATGCTGGTCATAATAGTTTCCGTACATCAGATTTTACTTGTTAATTGGAACTTCATATCCCATGAAAAGAGTTGTCATTCTCAAAGATCATACCTAGTAATAATGCCTTCTATCCATATTTTCTATGACTTGCAATTATATGTTTGGCATGCAAATGATGCATGATTAAAATCACCAGACCAACACAGAAGCAACTTATCAGTTTATGTCACGTTATAAATAGCAACATTTCTCGTTTTCTTTTACTCTTCCCATTCCATTTTTAAGGACTAATAACATATGACTTTCAAAAACTAATATCACTTAAGCTATTAATATTTTTTTTTTCTTTTTTCTTTTGTTTGTTTTACACTTCTCATAACTATTTATAACTTTTTAGTTTTTTAATTATCCTTAAGTAGTTTCAAGGGGTTTTTTAACCTTTTAATTTCAAAATTTTTAAAAAAATTATTTATGGAACTAATGTAATTGTATCATGTTATGGTTAACGTGACTCAATCAGTAGGGTTAACGTGACACAAAAAAAATTATTTTGTGTACCTTTTCAATTGTTTAGAAGTTGAGGTTGACATGGAAGCTATCAGTAGCGGTGTTCAAAACGTCCAAAAGAACCAAATCAATCCATAATCAAACTGCTCTATATTTTAAAAACTAATTATTTTTAAAAATCGATTTCATATGAAACTGCATTTTATTTTATAAACTGGTTATTTATCAAACTATAAAGATAATTGGTTATCCATAACCCAACTATTGTATAATTAAAGAACAAATAAGTATAATCTTTTATCATGCCTATTATATTAGTCAATTGACTCGAACTTCCAAACAATAAATTAGCAAAAAAAATTAAACAGCTCAAGTAGAAAACATTTACTTAAAAAAATTGCTCATATATCGAGAGCTCACATCCTAAGAAAACGCTTCTTATGCAAGGTAATAACTTCCTCCCCCCCACCCCCCAAAAAAAATCACATAAGGACCTCCGGGTAAACTCACAACTTGACAAGGCGAAGGCTTTAAATTGACAAAGATGAGTTAAAAAATATAACGAAAAGGGCAACGAAATTAATTAATTGACTTAACGTCTCTGAGATGTTTAAGATGATGAATCAACACCATTAAAAGCACAACTCACAACGAATTTATTTATTTGTTCTTTAATTGTAGAGCAGTTTGGTTATGAATAACCAATTAATTTTATGGTTTGATAAAATCAATTTATAAAATAAAATACAGTTTCATATGAAACCGATTTTTAAAAATACCGATTTTTAAATTGTGGAGCATTTTGGTTTTGGATTGGTTTGATTTTTTTGGACATTTTGAACACCTTTACATATACATTCCTTCATCAGTTCAAATGAACCTCTTAGTAACATAAATCTTGAGAGAGCGAAGAACAATTTTTTTTATAATTTAAAATAATTCAACTGTTCTTCTACCAATCACTCTCACAATAACGTGAAGCAATTTATGTAAGAATCATTTCGTCCAGAGAGTTTCAAAACAATGAAGATTCTTGCAAGAAATAGTTGACCAACTACCTATAACCGGGAGAAGCAAACGACTACTTATAAAAATAGCACAATTCATCACAAACTGATTTTGAATTTGTTATAAAACCAATTTTGAACATAATAACCAGTTTATGGTTTATAACCGATTTTGATTTAAAATCGATTTTCAATCAAAAGCGGTCTCAAACCGGTTTGGAAAATTAAAAAAACGGTTTTTAAAAAAAAAAACCGGTTCGGTTTGAGAACCAAACCGTTTAAAACTGGTTCGGTTCGGTTTTTGTCAAAACCAGTGATAAACCATTCCATGCACACCCCTAGCTACGATCACGAAGCGTGATTATTAATTTTCTGGTTCTAGGTTGGCCAAATAAAAGAGAGATGAAATTATTATTATTATTATTTGTTTCCTCATCCTTAACAAGAGGTTTTTCTTATAAAATGAAGGGGAAAAATAGGAGAGGAGATAAACAATGATTGTTAGCAGCGTATCTAAATCTAATATGATTGCTAAAATATCATCTTGCAGGGTAGCAAGATTAATGAATCAGCCTCCGTTTGCTTGTTGATGAGAAAATGAGCATCAATAGTCAAGTTATTAAATAAGTAACACCCCTGTCTCTTGTTCATGCGAACAATACAAGCACCAGACCGAAAAAGATTTTTTTTTAAAAAAAAATTGAAAAAAATCTGAAATGTTTTTTATGTTATCTAAAATGTTGTGGAGAACTGTGCTTCTTGTATGGGAAAAGTATTTCTCTAGTCATCGAAGATAAAGTTATCTCCAGTGAGCTCAAAATGACATCGTTTTAGGGTTATAAGATTAAAAAATTATAATGATAAAGACTAATATAATCTTGTAATATATTATAATTATAAAAACACCTTGATATCCGCACCAAAATGATGTCATTTTGGGCTCACTGGAGATAACTTATCTCCATTGACTGGAGAAATCCTTTACCCTTCTTGTATAGTGAAAAATATTTTAAGTGCTCCCGCACCCATTGCTCGATATATTCATCCAACAAAAATAAGATTTCAGCATTAATATGTTGTCAAGTTAGTCTTGAGAAGGGAGAATTTTTTTTTAACCATAATCAGTAATTTATTTATAATACAGGTGTTTATCTTGAATGGCAATAATACCTATTATTGGATGCAAGAACAACGGCAAAAAAATTAAAATATTGTTATTTTAATAAATAATTACTAATATATAGCTGGTTTGAAATTGTTTACGGATCTATTGCACTTATTTACGTTTAAATTAGACGTGACCATTCATGTCTAAGTTAGGCATGACCGGTAGGAATTCGCGCCTAATTTAGGCGTGACTCGTATTCGAATCAGGTAATTTTTTTTAGATTACACATAACTTTTCGAGATCTACGCAATGACACGTCATTTGATATATTTTATCTCTCACAAACACGGTTCAAATTTGCAACAATAGTACTATAGGAGGTTAAACCCAGAAGCCTCTGAGTTCTTTCTGAATCAACACCAAATACAGTCTTCTGCCAACTAGAACCTCCATATCCCTATCATATGGCTGTATTCTTATCACAGTGAATTGAGACTTTACCTTTTAAGTCGTAATGTTAAATTAAAGATGACACTAAAGTGGATTAGTCAATCTATAAATTAGGATACTTAATGTCATATTAAAATATACTTTCTACCGAGTGTTTGAAAAAAAAATAGTGTACAAGGTTATTGAATCGCAATACGTATTATGTATCGTTTGGATTAGGAGAGACCCAAGAGTGTTACTGAGATCCAGAGTTTTCTAGGTTTAGCCAGATACTACAGGCAGTTTGTTAATGGATTCTCCAGAATTGCCTTGCCATTGACTAGGTTAACCCGAAAAGGGGTGCCATTTGCATGGACCTTTGGGTGTGATGTGAGTTTTCAAGAATTGAAAGATAAGTTGACTATCGCACCAGTTCTGATTCTTCCTGATCTAGAGAAGAGATCTGAGATCTATTGTGATGCATCCAAGTATGAATTAGGGTGCATGTTGATGCAGGAGCGAAAGGTAGTGGTCTATGCTTCTAGACAGTTAAGACCACATGAAGAGAGCTACCATACTCATGATCTTGAGTTAGCGGCTGTGGTTTTCGCCTTGAAGATATGGAGGCACTTCTTGTATGGTGCTACCTTCACAGTTTTTAGTGATCACAAAAGCTTGAAGTATCTATTCGATCAAACGGAGCTTAATATGAGACAAAGGAGATGGATGGAATTCCTGAAGGATTATGAGTTTGACCTTCAGTATCACCCTGGAAAGGCGAATGTAGTGGTTGATGCCTTGAGCAGAAAGACCACGGGTGTGGCTAGCATGATGATTGCAGAGTATGACTTGATTGAAGAGTTCAGGGATTCGAGAATTTCAGTTACACCACTCGAGACTTCATATTTCATGACTACAGTTGAAGTCCGAAATTCATTAATGGAGAGAGTTAAAGCGGCCCAAGTGCTTGATGAAGGGATCCAGATGATGAAAGAGCAAGATTTTGTGTTCACTGATGCTTCTAATGTGAAATACTACAAAGATCGGTTAATTGTTCCAAAGGGGACAACGGTGGAAGAAGTGCTAACAGAGGGCTATATGGGTAAGTACACCATTCACCCAGGTGCAACCAAGATGTATCAAGATTTAAAACAGAATTTTTGGGTGGTCTAGGATGAAGAAAGACATAGCCCAGTTTGTGAATAAGTGATATGCAATCAGTATATAGGGAAATCTAAGCCAAAAAGAGAAAGAATGTTGATTAATCTTAAGCAAAAAGGGGCAATAATTATGTTGATCTGTTAAAATCTCAATCAGAGATTGCACAACTGATTTTGTGTTGATTTCGTAGGAAAAACAGACAAACATGAGCTAAAAAGGAAAAAGCTAAACTGAAGGCCCACGCTGAGAGCGTGGGAATGATGCTGTAAGCGTGAGAAGACCTTTTCACAGAGAGGCATCCACGCTACTAGCGTGGGACTCACGCTAGTAGCGCCAGAGATCAAAATTATGCAGAGGCTACCACGCTACTAGTGTGGCACTGACGCTAGTAACGCCAAACTCTCAATCAGTCCACGCTTGCAGCGTGGAAACCACGCTAGTTGCGTGGTGCTCCAAGATTCTGAAGAAAAACTCCCATGCTCACAACGTGGGAACCACGCTAGTGGCGTGGGAGGTGCGGACAAATCAACATCAAATCCTTTTTAAATCAAAGACAGATTGCACTGAGATGACGAAAAGATTAGATCAAGATTCTACACAAGGTCCAAGACTCTATAAATAGAGACTCAGACCTCAAGAGGAAAATAACTTTTTGCACGAGAGAAATTGCGAGAAACAGGAATCGGAGCAAGCTTTCGGTGACTGAAGTCAAGATTTTTTCTTCTCAATTCTTTCCGGTTATTATTTTGTTTATGAATTCTTTTGTATATTTTAAATTGTCAGACATGTATATGTCTGGCTAGTTTTTATTATTGTGGTAAGGGTCACAACCCTTGATGTGAACCCCTTGTAGTTTGGTTAATTTTATATTTAATTATTTTAATTGCATTTATTTTATCCTGTTTTTCATCTATAATTCTTTTATAATTCTAGTTCCTGACAAGGGTAAAATAACAGTTCATGTACGCACTAGGGATAGGCTACATGAACTGCAAATGTGGAAAATTCACTGGGTTAAAGGATTAACTTGAAAAAGGATACTAAGGGATTAGGATTCTAATAGGGTTAATAAAGTTAATATCACTAAGGGATTAGGGCTTAACTAATTAATTAATTGATGGTTTTTTTATTTGATCAATTGGGTAATTAAATGTAAACATTAATTAATATTACAAGGTGGGGATCGGAAAGGTGTTGGCGTCCTTTACTGCAATAGCTTTTAAATATTTTTCTCAATCTTCTTTTATTCTCAAGTTTTCAAAAATCATCTTATGAATTGTTCACAAGTTTTGAATAGTTCACAATTTTCACAAGCATAATTACTCTCAAACCATTTTATTACTCTACTTCACAACCATTTTATACATTCAATAAGAAAGGAATAGTTAAAATAAAATTTGGTGCCTCAATCCTCGTGGAGACAATACTCTACTTACCCTTTTATTACTTGGTACGATCGGTGCATTTGCCGATTTTACGCAACAAGTTTTTGGCGCCGTTGCCGGGGATTGACTACGCCAATTTTATTTTTAACTTTTGAATTTCTTGATTGGATTCTGTTTTGTTACTAATCTTTTGCTGTAGTTTATGCGAGGTAAAGTAGATCGAGATTCTTTACAGTTTGATCCAGAAATCGAGAAGACTGCAAAGGAAAATTGGAAACGAGCCAAGCAGAGAAAGCAAGAAGGATCTTCAAGTTCTAAGCCACGCAAAGAATCAGTGATGGCTGCTAATAATCAACCTCCTCCTCCACCTCCACCTCCTGCAGCGGAGTTGATGGAGTCAATTCTTGCTCCTATGTTCACAAGGCCGAACTCTAGCATTGTCAGGCCACAGGTCGATGCCAACAACTATGACATCCAACCTTCGCTGATTACCTTGGTGGAGAAGACTCCTTTCGGTGGAGAGGATTACAAAGATCCTCACGACTTTATGGACAGATTTCTGAGAATCTGTGACACCACCAAGCATCATGGGGTGTCTGATGATGCAATCAGACTCAGGCTGTTTCCTTTTGCATTAACCGGAAAAGCCCTCAGATGGTTGGATAGACAAGCCCCCAACAACATCACAACGTGGGAGGATTTGGCTTCTAAATTCTTTGCGGAGCACTTCTCCAGGGAAAAATACAACAAGTTGGTGAATGAGATCACCAACTTCACTCAACATCCGGGAGAAATTTTATGTGCAGCTTGGACCAGGTTCCAAGAATTGATCAGGAAGTGTCCCCTGTATGAATTGCCGGAAGAAAAGAAGGCCAGAGTCTTCTATAACGGAATGACACCGGAATCCAGGATGATGGTCAATGGTGCAGCTGGAGGAACCATAGCAAGGAAGACAACAGCTGAAACTTTAGAGTTAATCGACAATATGGAAAGAGCTGATAATGCTTCGACGGAAGTTCATCCAGTTCAGCCAGCTCAACCCAAGAAGGGAATTCTACAACTGGGAAGCAATGATCCTTCATTAGCGGAGCAAAAGGTGATTTCACAGCAGTTGGCTAGTTTGAATGCCAAGCTCGACAAGATGCAGCTCTCAACATCCAAGGCTAATGTATTTGACTGTGAGTATTGCAAGGAGCCGCATGATACTAATGAGTGCCCTACACTCAATAAAGCTGAACCATTCCAAGTCAATGGAATTTGGTATAACCCAAGGCCACCACAGAATACCCAAGGTTACCAAAGGAATCAGAATGACGGCCAAGGGAACAACTTTCAAAGGAGGAATCAAGGGAGCGGCTTGAATTATAAATCCAATAATTACCTACAACCTCCTCCTTTGCCACATGAAGAGCCATCAGAATTGCAGAAAGCAATGCTGCAACTTGCCAAGACTACTAATGATCACATGCAGACTACTAATGCCTTCATTAATGAGACAAGAGCCTACCATAAGAATCAAGATGCATCCATCAGAAACTTGGAGACTTAAATAGGCCAACTTTCAAGACAACTTGCTGAGAGGAGTCAAGGAACAATCCATAGTGATACCATTGTGAATCCAAGGGAGCACTGCAATGCCATCACTACTAAAAGTAAGGAGCTAGAAAAAGAGAAAGTTGAAGTTTCTACAGACAAGAATAAGCACATCCAAGAAGGCAAAGAAAAAGCAAAAGAGCAACCTCCTGCAGTTCAAAAGAAGCAATGGGATTTCTCTCATTTTGAGAAACCTCCATATCCTATGAAGCCTCAAACAACATGAACAAAGGAAGCAATTTTCTAAATTTTTAGATATTTTTAATAAATTTCAAATTAATATTCCTTTTGCAGAAGCTCTGGAGCAAATGCCTTCGTATACCAAATTCTTGAAGGAGATATTATCTAAGAAGCGGAAGTTCACAGAGGATGAACCTGTCACATTAACAGAGGAGTGCAGTGTAATCCTGCAGAAAAACATGCCTCCAAAGTTGAAGGATCCAGGAAGCTTTTGTATTCCATGCACCATTGGCAAGACAACTATAGAGAGAGTCTTATGTGATCTTGGTGCCAGCATTAATGTGATGCCATTAACCCTGATAAAGAAGCTGGAAATTGATGAAGTCAAGCCAACTAGGATGAATGTTCAACTGGCCGACCGCTCAACAAAGCAAGCACATGGTATTGTGGAAGATGTGCTAGTCAAGGTAGACAAATTTCTAATTCCTGTTGATTTTGTCATCCTTGACATTGATGAAGATGCCAGTGTGCCTATGATCTTCGAGAGGCCATTCTTAGCAACCTCAGGAGCATTAATCGATGTACCTAAGGGTGAGTTGCTAATGCGCGTGGATGGAGAGCAAGCAATATTCAAGGTATTCATAAATGAAGCTCCTCCATTGCCTGCTTCTCAACCTAAGAATCAAGTCAATTACATTGCGGAGAAAAAGTCTGAGGAAGGGAACAAGAAGGAAGTTCATCAGTGGCATGGAGGAAGCAAGCCAAAGGTGAAGATGGAAAATCCCAAGAGCAAGGAAAAACATGTGAAAACTAAGTTTAAAATTCTTGAGAACCCTCATCCTCATCCACATGCATATTATGATGGAAGGACACAATACTGGATCAAGAAGACTGGGTCATCGATGGTAGCATGCTTCCAACCACCGTAATCACAAGGGGTACGTCAAGCTCGTGACGTTAAACAAGCGCTAATTGGGAGGCAACCTAGTAGTTGTTTTTCTGTTTTTAATTTATTTATTTTATTTGCTTAGGTTAGTTTAATTTTTAATAAGTCAAGAAAGTGGTGAATTAGTGACCATATGGAAAAATTTTAAATCTGGGAATTGGCGCTGTCAGCCCCAATTCGGCGCTAGTAGCGCCACAAGACCAAAAGAGACAGTGAGTTCCACGCTCACAGCGTGGTAACCATGCCATCAGCGTGGAAAACTCACGAAGTACTTGCGCCAATAGCGTGAATTCCACGCTTCGAGCGCCATCAAACAAAATGAGGTAATGAGTTCCACGCTCACAACGTTAAACCCACGCTATGAGCGCCAGTTCACTTCACCATGATACTTACTTTGACATTTTATTTTGCTGTTTTGAGTATTTTGTTGGATTATTCGGTTGGATTTTTCCCTCTTTATGCAGTACGCTTTGATGATTATTCTGTGTTTACTGTTTAACAAGTGTGTGTGTGTGTGTGTGTGTTCCACCTGGCAGAATTAGCCCTTTGACTAGTCTAGTTTGTTGCTGAGGACAACAACGTTCTAAATATGGGAATTGTCGCATGCTGTATGCGAGACTTGCTAAATACTGCGGAACTACACAACGGAAAGAACTTCTAAACAGAAATTTTTCTGAAAAAGGGGAGATATTTTAACCTTCAATTTTTTTTTCTATTTTAAGTAGATTCAATTTTTAAAGAAAAAGAAATTTTTTTTTTAGAGAATTCCTGAACAAGCAGTTCCAGAGTGTTTTAAGCTTACTCAGTAAGTAGTTAGATCGAGTTAGAGGAAGCATGATATCTGTGAGCAATTAATTGTTTTTATCCAAGAATGATGACTGCTCGTTTTTATAACTGTTTTGGTGAAATTTTTTGGATAATGCTTGTCGTGAAACTTTGAATTGCAATTCTAGCTTGAATTAAACCTGTGAGGATTTGAGCCTAAACAGAAATTATTTTTCAAAGAGGCCTCATTGTAGTAGTTTCTAGAACTTGAACTGTTTCTCTGGCTTGCATGCATTACTGAAATGATAAGGGCATTTTCATTCTTGTTAACCTAGAGCCAAACAGCCTACCTATAAGAATTTCCATTATTAAGCCTTTTTGAGCCTTAAGCCAGTTCATTCAAACCTGATTTAAATTGCTTAATCCTATTCCTCTTGACACACCTTGAGAGATTGAATGCTGATCAAATAAGAAAGTCAAGATGCTTCTCAAAGGAAAGATAAGTAGTTGAAAAAGGAAACAGGAAACTGGTTTGCAAAATATGGCAAAAATTTTGAAAAAGGAAAAGAAGAAAATTTGCAGCACAAAAGAGAAAAGAAAGAAAACATTTGCAAACAAGGAAAGAAAAAGGTAGTGAAGAAAGGGAAAGAATCCCAAGTCTGTAAAATGAGGCAGAATGAAGAAGAGAAGGAAGTATTGTTAAAATCAGTGTTTCAATCTCTCCAATCAGCTTCTGACCAAAAGATTCTCACCAAAAGATTCTCACCCCCAAACTAGGCCAAGTTACAACCTATCAAAGACCTTTTAATCAGTCTGTGCATGTCAAATGGATTCCTTAATCTTAGGAATTGAGAATAAGTTCAAGCCTATGGAATTACTACTACACTGATGGATAAGTGTGAAACCCTCAAACACTGAGCGTGATGAGAGTACATTTATAACTGTGAGGAATGTTCAAGTTAGGATTTCAATTCTTGATATAACTGAAAAGCATTGTTGGAAGTTTTAAACAGGGAGCATTGTTGGAAGTTTTAAACAAAGAGTTATACATGCATAGCAGTCTGAATTCTTAAGATGTTGTGTTCCATGTTTTCACAGAATTATTCTTTGCTGATGACTTTAATCTATTACATTGCTGAGGACAACAAAGTTCAAATCTGGGAATTGTTTGATATGCATTCAACATATAGGGAAATCTAAGCCAAAAAGAGAAAGAATGTTGATTAATCTTAAGCAAAAAGGGGCAATAATTACTGTTGATCTGTTAAAATCTCAATCAGAGATTGCACAACTGATTGTGTTGATTTCGTAGGAAAAACAGATAAACTGGAGCTAAAAAGGAAAAGGCTAAACTGAAGGCCCACGCTGAGAGCGTGGGAATGACGCTGTAAGCGTGAGAAGACCTTTTCACACAGAGGCATCCACGCTACTAGCGTGGGACTCACGCTAGTAGCGCTAGAGATCAAAATCAGGCAGAGGCTACCACGCTACTAGCGTGGCACTGATGCTAGTAGCACCAGACTCTCAATCAGTCCACGCTTGCAGCGTGGAAACCACGCTAGTTGCGTGGTGCTCCAGGATTCTGAAGAAAAACTCCCACACTCACAGCGTGGGAACCACGCTAGTGGCGTGGGAGGTGCGGACAAATCAACATCAAATCCTTTTTAAATCAAAGACAGATTGCATTGAGATGACAAAAAGATTAGATCAAGATTCTACACAAGGTCCAAGACTCTATAAATAGAGACTCAGACCTCAAAAGAAAAATAACTTTTTGCACGGGAGAAATTGCGAGCAACAGGAATCGGAGCAAGCTTTCGGTGACTGAAGATTCAAGATTTCTTCTTCTCAATTATTTCCGGTTATTATTTTGTTTATGAATTCTTTTCTAAATTTTGAATTGTCAGACATGAATATGTCTGGCTAGATTTTATTATTGTGGTAAGGGTCAAAACCCTTGATGTGAACCCCTTGTAGTTTGGTTAATTTTATATTTAATTATTTCAATCGCATTTATTTTATCATGTTCTTCATCTATAATTCTTTTAGAATTGATCACTCTATTAGGGTTGCGAGGGTTAGGGTTTTCAATAGGAATATTGGGATTCTAGTTCCTGACAAGGGTAAAATAACAGTTCATGTACGCACTAGGGATAGGCTACATGAACTGCAAACGTGGAAAATTCACTGGGTTAAAGGATTAACTTGAAAAAGGATACTAAGGGATTAGGATTCTAATAGGGTTAATAAAGTTAAAATCACTAAGGGATTAGGGCTTAACTAATTAATTAATAGATGGTGAATTGTTTGATCAATTGGGTAATTAAATGTAAACATTAATTAATATTACAAGGTGGGGATCGGAAAGGTGTTGGCGTCCTTTACTGCAATAGCTTTTAAATATTTTTCTCAATCTTAATCTTTTATTCTCAAGTTTTGAATAGTTCACAATTTTCACAAGAACAATTACTCTCAAACCAACTTTTATACATCCAATAAGAAAGAAATAGTTAAAATAAAATTCGGTGCCTCAATCCTCGTGGAGACGATACTCTACTTACCCTTTTATTACTTGGTACGATCAGTGCACTTGCCGATTTTACGCAACAATAAGTGTCTTAGTTGTCAGAAGGTAAAAATTGAGCATCAGAAGCCTTCTGGTTTGTTACAGCCATTAAATATTCCGGAGTGGAAGTGGACGAGTATATCCATGGACTTTGTTGAGGGCTTATCGAGAAGCCAGGCTGGATTTGATTCCATATGGGTTGTGGTTGATAGTTTAACTAAATCCGCCCATTTCATTCCAGTCAAGATGACTTTCTCCACAGAGCAGCTAGCCAAACTATATGTCAGAGATATTGTGAAGCTTCATGGAATTCCCGAAAGCATAGTCAGTGATCGGGATCCGAAGTTTACTTCACGCTTCTGGGAAGCGTTGCATGAGGCCTTTGGTACTCAATTGAGATTCTGCACCCGCAAACAGATGGTCAGACAGAGAGGATCATTCAGACATTAGAGGACATGTTGAGAGCATGTGTGTTAGAGTAGGGTAATGCTTGGGACAAGTACCTGCCACTGGTTGAGTTCTCCTACAATAACAGTTATCATGCATGTTTGGGCATGGCCCCTTATGAGGCCTTGTACGGCCGTAGGTGTAGAACACTGTTGCGTAATATCAGCAAGTGCACCGATCGTACCAAGTAATAAAAAGTGAGTAAGAATATCGTCCCACGAGGATTGAGGCACCAAATTTACTTTAACTATTCCTTTCTTACTGGATTTAACAAAAAGAGGTTTTTTTGAAGTAATTGTGCTGTGACAATTGTGAACTATTCAATATTTCGTGAACAATTCAAAGAGAAGTTTTGAAAACTTAAAGTAAAAGGGTTGAGATTTGAGAAAAATATATAAAAATCTATTGCAGTAAAGGACTCCAACACCTTTCCGATCCCCACCTTGTAATCTTGATTAATATTTATATTTAATTACCCCAATTGATCAAACAATTCACCATCTATAATTAATTAGTTAAGCCCTAATCCCTTAGTGATCTTAACTTTATTAACCCTATTGGAATCCTAATCCCTTAGAAATTCTTTTTCAAGTTAATCTTTTAGCCCAGTGAATTTTCCACGTTTGCAGTTCATGTAGCCTATCCCTAGTTCATACATGAACAGTTATTTTACCCTTTGTCAGGAACTAGAATCCCAATATTCCTATTGAAAACCCTAACCCTCGCAATCCTAATAGAGTCGCGAATTCTAAAAGAATTATGGATGAAGAACAGAGTAAAATAAATTCAATTGAAATAATTAACTATAAAATTAACCAAACTACAAGGAGTTCACATCAAGGGTTGCGACCCTTACCACAATATAAAAAGACTAGCCAGACATACTCATGTCTGACAAAAAAAATATTCAAAAGAATTCATAAAACTAAAAATAACCGGAAAGAATGGAAGAAGAAATCTTGAATCTTCACTCACCGAAAGCTTGCTCCGATTCCTGTCGCTCGCAATTTCTCCCGTGCCAAAAGTTTTTTTTTACTTTGGTTTCTGACTTCTTTTTATAAGCAACAATCCAATCAGGTCATAATCTTGTCAAATATTTGATTTTCCTTCCGGCTTTAACAATTTCCAGCAATGACGAACTTGAAATTACGAAGACCGACGCCAACCGCGCCAATTCCACGCCATTCGCGCGGGCGATTAATGAGGCTTCTTTGTTTGGCGCGATTTGCGTGGCATTTCACGCCATTAGCGTGAAGAAACAGTGGTTGGCTTCAATTTGGCGCGCCTAGCAAGGAGTTAGCGCCACTTGCGTGAAGTTAGAACAATTTTCACGCCATTAGCGTGAAGAAACAGTGAGTGTGGCGCCACTAGCTTCATTTCAACGCCATTAGCGTGGGATGGCAGTGGACATAGCTCTTTTGGCGCGGTTAGCGTGATTTTCACGCTATTCGAGCGAAACTTGCTTTCCTCCTGTAAAAATATAAAATCAGAATGAATGTGTGTCTGAAGATGGATTATCAATAATTCATTAAAAATAATACTTTTTATCGCTGAATTATAGTCAAATCCTTATTCTTTTTACGCTGAAATATCTATATTCTGAAGGCACATCAAGCACCTACTTGTTCGACGGAGATTGGAGAGAGACAGTTAATGGGGCCAGACTTGGTCCAAGAGACCACAGAGCAGATTGAGATGATTAGAGATAGGCTGAAGAAAGCCCAAAGCCGTCAGAAGAGTTACTACGATGCCAAGCACAAACCCCTCGAGTTTTTTTGAAGGGGATCATGTATTCATTCGATTATCCCCCACTACAGGTGTTGGACGTGCCTTGGGAGTGAGGAAGTCGAGTCCATAGTTCATTGGGCCCTACCAGATAATCAAGAGGGTCGAACCGGTGGCGTATCAACTTGCTTTACCTCCCAACTTAGCGAATCTACATGACGTCTTCCATGTGAGTCAGCTCCGCAGATATATATCCAATGACTCACACATTGTACAGCCTGATGACATAGATGTTAGAAGGATTTGAAGTTCGTTGTTGGACCTTCTAAGGTTCTTGCTCGAGATGAGAAATGGCTTCGAAGTAGAGTTATTCCCATGATCAGGATTCAATGGGAGGGATTGACACCTGAGGATGCCACATGGGAGCGGGAGGATGATATTCTCTGGCGTTATCCCGATTTTGATATCAGGTATGATCCGATTTTAAGGACAAAATCTTTTTAAAATGTGTGGTGAATATAATAACCCTAATTATATGACTTTTAAATTAGAGTTATAATGAGAAACTTATGGTCATAAATAGAATGAAGATAAAATTCTAAGAATTTTGATACCTATATTGAGGGTATTCTGCACAGATGAATTTTCATCTGTTAATTTTGACTGCTGACGCAGTAACAGTTAGTAGAATAGCTCCAAGTTAGCAAATTATAGTTAGAGAGCTAATCTAATGATATAAACATCATGAATGAGGTTAGGATATGATTTGGTGAAAATTGATACCCATATTGGAGTATTTTTGAAAAGTCACTTCTGCCGGGTATTTTGTACTGTTGTAGCAGCAGCCGGTAGAGTCCCGAAACGGAAAAAAGATGAGCCAATAGAAATAGAAATAACCGACTCGCCTCAAAAGATAATTGTGGTCGGTATAAAAAAAATCTTATGAGCAAATCCTCGTGTTGGATCGCATATGCACTTGATTAAACCACAATATATAGGGTTTAATGTTTCTGCTTTTATTGCAGAAAATATTTCTCTGCTATATTCACATAAAAGTGAGTGAGTCCCAATATATATATATATATGGGCTTATCATTTCTCAAGCTTCTTGAGATAACTTTATCTCCGGCCACTAAATTATAATCGTACAAAGATAGATCAATAGTGATAAAGGAAGAGAGAAAAAAAGAGAATCATAATCATTCAAAGGTGAATAAATTAATATAAGAAAATTAATAAACAAAACGACGTAGTTTAGGAGTAACAAGAGAGAAATATATCTCAGGCAGTTTGAGAAATATTTCTCTCTATATATGTGTGTGTGTGTGTGTGTGTGTGTGTGTGTGTGTGTGTGTGTGTGTGTGTGTGTGTGTGGGTAGAATCCTTTTATACTGGAGTCAAACTTTGAAATTTGACATCAAATCATAATCGTTGACTTTCGCCAATCAACAGTTATTGTTTATTGGGAATCAAACTTATCAATTAACTCCAAATAAAAATAGAGTAAATGTTTGTAGAACTAAAAATGGCTATATTTAAAAATAGAGTAAATACCATTTTTGATCATTAGTAAATTTCACGATACCCTTATTAGTCCCAAAGTAAAAAAGGGAAATTATGGTCCTTGTTATTTTAAAATTAGGCCCATGTTTGTCCTTCTGTTAGTGGGCCCCCAACGTCGTTTATAACCTTGCACACATAGAACATTAAGTTGCTGAGTCACAATCCACCTTGGACAAAATACGATGCCGTTGTGTGTATCACTTGCATCTCCCTGGAAGTTGTTGGATTTGGGGTGCTGTGTACGTGTAATAAGAGAAGATGAGTGTTTCTTCTGGCATGGGGGCTCAAGTGGAAGCACTTCAATTGGTGGTAGAACCCTTAGAAGGAGTGCTGGTCCAAGGTGTAAATGCGGGAGGCCAAGTGTTGTGTATACCTCCAAAACTCAGAGAAACCCAAACAGATCATTCTTTGGGTACCCCAATCTCAAGCTATTAATCTTTAATTTGTTTTGATTTAAGTTGAAAGTTATTCTCACCTTGTTTTATTTGCTGGCAAGAGAAGAAACCATATTATGATTTTTTTAGATGGGTGGATGATGCTACTAATGATGTGATGGAGCTGGAAGAAGGTAGAATAATTAAGCTGGAGTTGAATGTAGCTGAAATGGAATTCAAGTTGAAGTATGTGGACATGAAGTTGAATGAGCAAGAAATAAAGATTAATGAGCAACAAAGAAAGATTAACGAGCTATCACTAAAGATGGTTGCAGAGTCTAATAGGGTTGAGAAAGAAATTAGACATGTGGGTAGGTGTGCTAGGGTGTTAGTTGCTACTATTACTGTTGTGGTTAAGATATGTATTTTTGTTGAAAGTAAGCTAGCAATGAAGGAAAGTGTACCAATGTATTTTTGCTGAAATGAAATGTAATGAATATTGTTGTGAATGAATGAGTAAAAAAGCTTGATTTACATGGGTAATTTTTTCGATTTCTATCTTTATTTTTTGTGGTTTCTTTCTTTGCTTGCATGAGGATTTCCAATTGTCAGTGGTAACAGAACCACAATCCAACAAAATCAATTATAATAGGTTGAAGTAATAAGATTTACAAGTGCATATTAACATAAGATCTAACTACTCTAACAGGTTGAGGTATTAAGATATGTTTGATCTGTTTTTTTTAGTAAGAAAGAAGATATTTGTTTTTGAAAATGCAGTAAGTTCAGATGGTGCACTTTCTAGATAGAAAACTTGGACATTTTCTGAGTCTACATTTTGCTGTCATTGTGGTGGCTTAGATACCACATTTCTTGTATAACTAGCTATAGTGCTATTTGAAATGACATGGATAAGACAACCTTCCCTCTAGCTAGTTTAAGGGGACTGAAGAGGAAAAAGAAATGGGATTGAAGACAGGAACTCAACGTTTGACATAATCATAAAAGATTATTGTTGCCATCTGGTCTTATATCTCCTTTACTTTTGATAACACCGGTTGGACAGTTATGGTCTACATAATTTGATTTTTCCAAGTCCAATGCAACCTCAACAACATTCAACAATGCAACCTCATTGCACCTTAACAACATTTTTCGTTTGATAACAAACTCAAACTCATTGCATCAGTCCAACATATGGTCTTTCTGGCAGTAACATGTTAACAAACTCAAACACAAGAGCTGGACAGTATAACCAACAGGAGCAGAAACATGATTACAGCAACTCAATGTTAACAAATTGCTTACGGTCTTTCTGGCAGTAACATGTTAACAAAATTTTTCAACTTAGATTGAAATAAGTAATACATATCAGATTAAAATCAGTACAATAACCAATAGCAACATATATTTCAACTCAATATGCGAGCCAAACCAACAGTTCCCATTTACAAATTATAATCAAATGACTTGTTCTCATTTTTCAGTTACTAAAAAAAGGGCTTGTAATACAAAAAATGACCTGTAACACATTAGGTCCTAGTTACACTGACTAGGATTGTCAACACTAAAGTTCTCCCAAAAGGGGCCTAATTACATTTACATATAATCAGTTCGCCATACAAAAATATATAAAAGCTACTTTGCATAAACTCCAACTACTCATTTTCGTGAAGTTGGGCTTGGTGGCTTAAAATCAGGTGTGGACATGAAGGTGATAAATCTATTCCGTGTGCCACTGTTAGTTGCATTGATAGTCTCATTGGAGACAACTTCAGTTGTTTATGGTGGGATTGACGGAGCTGGGCTGCTACCTATAACATTAAATTCAGCTGGCTGAGAACTGCCTTCTGGTGCAGGGCCTCCCAGGCTGCTACCTCTAACATTAAATTCAACATACATTACACAATCATTGTGAGGAGGGACCACATACAACGAATTTTATTGGGATAATAAACAAAGTCTCAGAACACGTAACTTCTTTGAAGGAATTAAAATGCTAAGCGTATTCTCGTACTACCACCAGAAATCACCCCACTTCCTAGTACTTGCAAGTCACAAGGTTCACCAGTAATGTTGCTCACGAGTAAGGTTGGGGTTTTTCGATAGTAAGCAAAGTCAAAGGAGTGTGTCACAAGATGAATGCAAGGTTGTTGATGAGTAAGGCTGGGGTTCAAATCCTAAACTATGTTGTCTGCTTGTAATACACACAACAACGTCGTATTCTTTCCAAGGTGGATTGTGACTCAACAATTAAACGTTCCATGTGTGCAATGTTACAAACGACGTTGGACGCCCACTAACGGAAGGACTAACGAGGACTTAATTTTAAAATAACAAGGACCACAAATGCCCTTTTTTTTACTTAGGGACTAATGAGAGCATCCTGAAATTTGTTGAGGACCGAAAAAAGTATTTACTTTTAAAAATAATTCTAGATTCAGGAAAAATTAATTTAGACCATAGCCAAAAAAATATATATATTGCTTTCAAATTCAAGAAATAAGAAAGAACTATTCCATATATTCTAAATTTGCAATGGTAACAATAATATTGAAGCAAAATAGGGGACTCTAAAATAAGAAAACATAATCATAAAAGATAAGAAAATAAGGAAACTAATTTAAGACATCGATATTCTAAAGTATATCAAGATATAATTTTAATATTACATGATATCTATTAAAGCTAAAAATACTCTAACATCCTCACATGAAGTGAATACTCTTGGAGCTTTGAAGCTAAAAATACAAAATACAAAATGTAAATAACTAGTATATAACTCATGCCTCAATCAACATTTCATAAGTAATCTCATTGGGAGAGATGGAAACCATTCACATGCTGACTACTCATGCCACACCATGCAGAACCACTAATTCTTGCATTATATGACATTATTGTTAGTTAAATTCCTAATTTTACCATCTCCAGAATGATGGTTTCAACTCTATCAACCCCACCCAGACTATATGTTCCCACACATGGAGGACCACATCATAGAGTTTTCCGTTTTGAAGAAGGAACATCTTACTTAAAGATGGAGATTAGCCAAAGCCAAGACTTGGAAGGGAATGCTATAAAGGAACAAACAGCAACAGTAGTCCAAACCACAGTGATAATTCCTAAGGTGATTTTGGAGATTGATTAATTTCCACGCTGCAAAAAACATTTAACAAAATGTAAAATCATTATATATACATGAAATGTTTCAAATGGGGTTGGATCTAAGTTATACAATTAGGTGAATAAGGGAATGAAATACCTCATATATTGTGACTTGGAACAATAACACTGCAGTCAACAGAACAACATGTGTTGAGAAGGCTACATCATTTGCAGCTACAGGTATCATCTACAATAGTAAAAAGCCAAAATATTACTCATTTGCTTAAAAGAAGATTTAATCATATACACCAACATTCTTAGAATGTCGTATTTCTATTTAACAACCACAGGTAGGGACACAAGTTTCAAATTTCCTTCACATCACAAAACTTTCGAGTGGATAACTTTAGGGGGCGTTTGGTTAAGGAAATTTTTTTGGAATAGTAGGAAAATGTAATAGATAGAGAAATGATTGGAAAGATAGATAAGGTGAGATAGGTAGAAAAATGTAAAAAAAAGTTGTTTGGTGAGAAAAAACTTTACTGAAAAAATTAGGTAACTTTGTAAAATCAACAGTGCATTAAAAGTCAGATAACCGGTTTTCCGAAAAATTCCACCTTCAAATTGGGTTTCTAAACAGTGCGGATATCTATGTTTCTCATAAATCCATACAAATTGGATAGATAGGTTTTTGGTGAAAATACGTTGAAACAAACATGGTGTTTCTAAAAGCCATACTTGAGAAACATAGATATCTGCTGAAAACCTCCCAACCAAACACCACCTAGGAGTTTAATTTAATTCATTAAAAATCACTCCCTATTAAACCCCGATTAGGGAGGATAGGGGTGAGAGCAATCCATTCAAATCCGTGACATTTCGAATATAAAAAACAATTTTACCTTTAATTTAGGAGAAAAGAAGTATAATATAATAGAAAAGTTGGTAGGTTATGATATAGAGATAGAGATTGTGGGACCCATACTTATTTTCAAAAAACAAAAAAGTACGGGTCTTACAATCTCTATCTCTATAACATAACCTAACAACTTTTCTACAACATTATAATTCTATTTCCCTTTAATTTAATCCATTGTTAGGAGAAATTTTTTATATAATTACTAAGGGTTTTCGTTTTATCCTTTAACATAACACAACAAACTTTCCTACCCTCACAACATTTTGTGGGACTCACACTTTTTAAAACAAAAAAATAAATAAAAAATTAAGGCACGCAAAACGAATATTTATAACATTACACAATCACTTTTCCTACAACATAACTCTTATAAAACTCAATTACTAAATCATATAATAATATGATAATGCATAATTTAGTGTGGGATTAGTATTTCTCCCGCAAACGAGAGGTTCTGAGCTCACTCACGTGAAAATAGATGGAATCCATTTTTCTCTTTTTCTTTCCTCTCTCACAGGCCTTATCCACTCCCATGTGTGCGCAAAAGATAACTCATTAATGCTACGAGGAGAAACATTAAACTCATTGTTTTTTTTTTAAAGAACTCATTTAGCATAGCATTGCACTTTTTACACCATCAACATGTAAAAACTAAATTCTATATCTATTGTTTTCGCCATGTTTGTTTAAATTTTTGAAGACAAGAAACAAAATAAAAATTACATGACATATTTATAATTATTAATGAAAACAGATTTTTGGGCATGGCTCGTAAGAATATGCAAGAGGAAATATTTCTGGTCTGGGGAAAGGAGTGGGCCCCATGTCTTGTCAAGATGGGCTTGTGGATGGTGAACCAAAGGATCATGTATCAAATTCATTTTTTATAAGGGAAATAGTACTCTTATGCTACATAAGAGTACATCATTTTCCTACACTAATTCGTTTTTCGTGTCAATTAATTTTTTTTTTCTTTTTTAATATAAAATATGGGACCCACATTTAACTTCTCTCTACTTTTTTTCTCTCCTACAATCCTATAACATAAGAAAACTTAAACCCTTTTTATAATTAAGAAAACCAAATAAATTCTAAAAATATAATACCTATAAAATAAAGAGTTTTGTATTTTTCATGTTACATTACCTGAAAAGATATTCATAATCAAATAATAGTAGCTCAGTTGGCATATAGGAGCTGAGTCGGTGAGGTGAGAGCATGTGTTCGATCCTTTCCGGTACTATTTTTGGGAGGGGTTTAAAACTTTTATCCTGAATTCGCCCCGAACAGAATTGCTTCCCTTGGATGATACATGTGATTTATCCAAAGAAAGAAAAAGATGTTCCTACACAGAGATAAGGTCCACATGATTTTTTTTTCTCTTTCATCATTTCACTTTCTCTCTTATTTTGAATGTGTGTAGGAACATTTTTTTAAGTCATATAACATGACAAATATAAAACCCTAAAATAAATTTAGGGGAAAATAATTATTATATTGTAGGATTTTTTTTTTTCTTACTAATGAGACATCGAATTGATTGCAACAATTTTTTATTTTTATTTTTTTTAATGGGTGGAGGTTCAACCCCTTCTTATGTCCAGGAGAAAAAAAATCTCATGTTGTATTAGAAAAAAGAGACCCATAAATTTATCCCTAAAATAAATAACAATGAATCTCTCATTAATTTAGTTTAAGTATTTCCTAATTTTAAATCACTAAAGTTTTAAAAAATATTGCATATTTTTACCTACTCATTTTAAAATAAATTAAGTTTAAAAGGTTTTTCCTAATTTTAATTCTTTATGATGTCTGTCGTAACCATATCTATCCATTTCCATTTTTTCCATCAATTAAATGTAAGAAATTAAGAATCAACATTGCATGAAATGACCTATTGTGGGACCAGCAGATACCAAATAGGCAAATATCCTAACTTACATCACAACAATTATTTTATTTGTTTTCTTCATTGTAACATCACAATATCCACAGTTAATTCATTACTTTGCATTGAACTCTTGATCTATGATAAAATTTAACAGAAAGGTAGAAAAATCAGAGACAAATTAAATAGAAAATACACAAGAAAAAAAAAAGTGAAATGAAAATAAATACCTGGTCAAAGCCATATTTTTCATGATACTGAAGCCGCGAGGTGTTGTAGATGAGGTACAAGGTGTGCTTTGTGTTGTTCAATAGCAAATAGTTGAAATTCAAACCAACCACACTAAAATTCAATTTTTAATGGTTGAAATTAAAGTTTGGGGTTAAAAAAAAAAAACATAACATAACATAACAGAAGAGAGTGGTGTGAAGTGAAGGAAATAATGAAAAAAGTGAATACCTTTTCCTGAAGAAGTTTAAGAAAACTTGAGGGTAGAAACTGGACGACCAAACAACAAAAGCAGTCCATCCTAATACAGTGTATGCAACTTCAAGGGTACGAGAGTTCCATGTTGTTGTAGAAAATAAGAATATGAAGGCTGAAAGAGAACTTATTTTTCACTATATTTTCTGGTATGAATATAAAATGTATATATAGAGAGCAAGTCATAATCTACAGCCTACGAAATTGGTCTAAATCAAATAATTGATTGACCTAAAATCACTCCCTAAAATTACTCCTTAATTTTCTAATTACAATAAAATCAATTAATGATTTTTTAATCACAATCATAATCTTAAACATTTAGAAATAATATTCCATAAATATTGCTCACGCCAACACTCCCCCTCAAGTTGGTGTATAGATGTCACTATTGCCCAACTTGTCAAGTGAGCTATGAAACACTTTACTTGAAACCGCCTTTGTCAATATGTCATCCAATTGATCCTCGGATTTTACAAATGGGAACTTAACGACCTTTCTATCCAAATTGTGCTTGATAGAATTTCAATCAATCTTAATATGTGTAGTCCTGTTGTGTTGAACTGGATTATGAGATATATCAATTGTGGCTTTATTGTCACAAAAAGCTTCATTTCGGTCTTTGAGGAATACCACAACTCACACATCAATTTCTTCAACCACAACAATTCACATAAGCCTTTTGCCATTCCCTTGAATTCTGCCTCAGCACTAGATAATTCCACCATCTTTTGCTTCTTACTTCTCCAGGTTACTAAATTTCCCCCCACAAATGTGAAGTATCCCGAAGTTGACCTCCTATCCTGCAAGCTACCAGCCCAATCAGCATCAGTATATCCAACAATCTCCAAATTTGGTCCCTTTCGAAACCAAAGTCCTCGTCCAGGAGCACCTTTCAAATAGCGAAGGATTCTTTCAACTGCATTCATATGATCTTCACTAGGAGCATGCTTGAACTGACTAATGACACTGACTGCATAAGCAAGATCAGGTCGTGTATGTGATAAATAGGTCAACTTACCAACCAATCTTTGGTACTCTCCTTGTTTGGTTGCACTTGATCAGGGTAGTTGGCTAACCTGTGATTTTGAACAACGGGGGTATCTGTTGGCTTACAACCTAACATCCCCACTTCAGCAAGCAAGTCTAAAACATATTTCCTTTGAAATAGAAAAATTCCCTTCTTTGATCGTGTAACCTCTATACCCAAGAAGTATTTTAACTCTCCCAATTTTTTCATCTCAAACTCTATAGACAATCTTTCTCGAAGTAAAGCAATTTTCTCTAAATCGTTTCCAGTAATAATCATATCATCGGTATAAATTACTAGAGATGTTACCTTCCCCTCCTATTGTCGAAGAAATAGCGTATGGTCAGACTCACATTGCAAATAGCCATACTTTTTCATTGCAGCACTAAATCGGCCAAACCAAGCCCTTGGTGACTGCTTTAGACCGTATAAAGAACGCTCTAATTTATATACCACCTTAGGATTGGACTGAGAACAATACCCTGGTGGGATATCCATACAAATTTCCTCTTCCAAATCACCATGAAAAAAGGTATTTTTCACATCAAATTGTTGTGATGGCCAATCTAAGTTGGCAACGAGTGATAACAAGACTCAGATTGTATTCAGTTTTGCAACTGGGGAGAAGATTTCTTTGTAGTCTATCCCATATGTTTGAGTATATCCTTTTGCTACTAGCCTGGCCTTGTACCTTTCGATAGACCCATATGGTTTGTATTTCACAGAGAAGACGCATTTGCACCCCACAGTTTTCTTCCCATTAGGAAGTGGTACTAGCCTACATGTTTTATTTTCCTGCAAGGCCTCCATTTCTTCTTCCATAGCCTTTACCCATTTCGATCCTCCATTGCTTCGTGTACCCCTCATGGAGCATGAATAGAAGATACATTCATAACAAAACTCTTCAAGGAGTCAGACAGCTTCTCAGTACACACACAATTTGCAATAGGGTATGTCATTTTTTCTCTCTTCAGCATCCGGATAATATCTATTAGGGGGCTTCCCCCTGTTGATCCTATCAGGCAATTTATAACTCATAGGTACATTAGAATCATTAGGTAAGTGATGGTTTCTTACTTGAGGGATATCCTCGGACAATTGGTCACGTGTTTGGGAAGAGGGGAGCTGTATGATACCTACTTCTTCTTGTGGAGGTATATCATCAACTTCTTCCTGTGTGAAAATATGTTTCAACTACAGTGGATAGACTAGGCTTTACGTCATCAACCATATGTCTGGGAATCTCTACAACATTATTATATTCATCTGAATTGCTTCCATGGTGGGATCACTGCTATTAAGAGACACCTTGTCCCACCAATTCACCTTTTCACCAGTTGTCTCCCCCTAAAAGGTAGAATTGGTAGGCGTGAAGAAACTTTCACCTTCCACGAAGGTAACATCCGTTGTCACATAGGTACGTCGTGTAGTAGGATTGTAGCAGCGATAACCTTTTTGATGGACCCCATATCCTACAAAAATGCACTAAAGAGCACACAGATCTAATTTAGAGCGTCGATTCATGGGAATATGCACAAATGCTACACAACACAGACGCGAGGAGGGATAGTTAACACTGATGGCAATGGAGTGAAGCGCGAAAGAACCTCCAAAGGTGTAGAGAAGTCCATAACTCTTAAAGGCATTCGATTGAGTAGGTGCACGACAGTCACCACAGCAGCGTCCCAGAAACGAGATGGAACATGATGGTTGAAAAGGAGAGCCCTAGAAGTTTCATGTAACATCCCGAGCGCTGACGAGGACGAGGAGTGATCGCCGGTGCAAAGAGGCACGGACAAGGAGCGGCTCCTGACAGGCTTCTAGCGTGGGGTTACATGCATGAATGAATCGAATCGACACCCGAAAAAGAGGGATTCCAAAGACAGTGCAGGTGTGATACTGCACAGTTTGGGATGACTTATAAGAATTAATTGGTACTACCTATACCAACAAGATGCATCTGCTTTTCGGTAGCCCAGAACGGAAGAACTCCACAGTTAAGCGTGCTTGACTTGGAGCAATTCTGGGATAGGTGACCTCCTGGGAAGTTTTTCCAGGAAGTGTGCGAGTGAGGAAAAAGCACATTGAAAAGTCTAGTGTTAGTATGTGGGGATAGTCATTGATTCTTGAAGCGGCCGGGCGTTACAAGTGGTATCAGAGCAGGCCTCTCTTTCAGTATGGTGTGGTTCGAGGACGAACCAGGCGGAAGCTGGTGGACATGTAACATCCCAAGCGCTGACGAGGACGGGGAGTGATCGCCGGTTCAAAGAGGCACGGACAAGGAGCGGCTCCTGACAGGCTTCCAGCGTGGGGTTACATGCATGAATGAATCGAATCGACACCCGAAAGAGAGGGATTCCAAAGACAGTGCAGGTGTGAGACTGCACAGTTTGGGATAGCTTATAAGAATTAATTGGTACTACCTATACTAACAAGATGCATATGCTTTTCGGTAGCCCGGAACGGAAGAACTCACAGTTAAGCGTGCTTGACTTGGAGCAATTCTGGGATTGGTGACCTCCTGGGAAGTTTTTCCAGGAAGTGTGCGAGTGAGGAAAAAGAACATTGAAAAGTCTAGTGTTAGTATGTGGGGATTGTCATTGATTCTTGAAGCGGCCGGGCGTTACAAGTGGTATCAGAGCAGGCCTCTCTTCCAGTATGGTGTGGTTCAAGGACGAACCAGGCGGAAGCTGGTGGGCATGTAACATCCCAAGCGCTGACGAGGACGGGGAGTGATCGCCGGTTCAAAGAGGCACGGACAAGGAGCGGCTCCTGACAGGCTTCCAGCGTGGGGTTACATGCATGAATGAATCGAATCGACACCCGAAAGAGAGGGATTCCAAAGACAGTGCAGGTGTGAGACTGCACAGTTTGGGATAGCTTATAAGAATTAATTGGTACTACCTATACTAACAAGATGCATCTGCTTTTCGGTAGCCCGGAACGGAAGAACTCACAGTTAAGCGTGCTTGACTTGGAGCAATTCTGGGATTGGTGACCTCCTGGGAAGTTTTTCCAGGAAGTGTGCGAGTGAGGAAAAAGAACATTGAAAAGTCTAGTGTTAGTATGTGGGGATTGTCATTGATTCTTGAAGCGGCCGGGCGTTACAAGTGGTATCAGAGCAGGCCTCTCTTCCAGTATGGTGTGGTTCAAGGATGAACCAGGCGGAAGCTGGTGGGCATGTAACATCCCAAGCGCTGACGAGGACGGGGAGTGATCGCCGGTGCAAAGAGGCACGGACAAGGAGCGGCTCCTGACAGGCTTCCAGCGTGGGGTTACATGCATGAATGAATCGAATCGACACCCGAAAGAAAGGGATTCCAAAGACAGTGCAGGTGTGAGACTGCACAGTTTGGGATAGCTTATAAGAATTAATTGGTACTACCTATACTAACAAGATGCATCTGCTTTTCGGTAGCCCGGAACGGAAGAACTCCACAGTTAAGCGTGCTTGACTTGGAGCAATTCTGGGATGGGTGACCTCATGGGAAGTTTTTCCAGGAAGTGTGCGAGTGAGGAAAAAGCACATTGAAAAGTCTAGTGTTAGTATGTGGGGATAATCATTGATTCTTGAAGCGGCCGGGCGTTACAAGTGGTATTAGAGCAGGCCTCTCTTCCAGTACGGTGTGGTTCGAGGATGAACCAGGCGGAAGCTGGTGGGCATGTAACATCCCAAGCGCTGACGAGGACGGGGAGTGATCGCCGGTGCAAAGAGGCACGGACAAGGAGCAGCTCCTGACAGGCTTCCAGCGTGGGGTTACATGCATGAATGAATCGAATCGACACCCGAAAGAGAGAGATTCCAAAGAAAGTGTAGGTGTGAGACTGCACAGTTTGGGATAACTTATAAGAATTAATTGGTACTACCTATACTAACTAGATGCATCTGCTTTTCGGTAGCCCGGAACGGAAGAACTCCACAGTTAAGCGTGCTTGACTTGGAGCAATTCTGGGATTGGTGACCTCTTGGGAAGTTTTTCTAGAAAGTGTGCGAGTGAGGAAAAAGCACATTGAAAAGTCTAGTGTTAGTATGTGGGGATAGTCATTGATTCTTGAAGCGGTCGGGCGTTACATTTCAAGAATATGCATTTTTTTCACTCAGCCACGCCGTTCTGTTGTGAAGTCTCGGGACAAGAAGTTTCATGAATAAGACCATGTCGGTGGAAATATTCATAAAGATATCTATTCATGTACTGCCCACCATTGTCACTGCGGACTACTTGAATCTTGGCATTGAACTGAGTTTGGATCATTTTGTGAAATCCTTGGAATATAGTAATCACTTCACTCTTATCTTTCATCAAATATAACCATGTCAATCCTAGTGCAATCATCTATAAAGACCACAAACCAACGACCCCCCCAGAGAAACCAGGAATAGATAAGGGACCCCACATATCAGAGTGAATTAATGAAAAAGGTACATTATTTCGATTAAAAATAATTGGAAAAGATATCGATGGCTTTTCGCCAAACAAGTTTCACAACTAAATTCAAACTCCTTCAAATCAACAAATAAAGTTGGAAACAATTTTTCAAATAGCCAAATTGTGTTTTAAGTTTGATTAATTTATTGCCTTTGTTTTTTGGATATATCGGCCAATTTTATTGAAAAAGACACTCCTATATATCATCGAAATAAAAGGCCATGTTCCCAATTTTGTTGCCTTGAAAGCGAGAATCTAAATCGGTGTTTATAGAAATAAAACGTGTAAATTGATGCAATTCACCAGTCACGTTCGAAAAATCGTTACATTTTTCATGATGAGAGAAAACCTATTTTTTGGTGATGTCTTGAAAAATAGTTACAACTGGTTATTCTATGATAATACAAATTCATTATAAACTGGTTTTATTTCAGTTTTTGGTTTTCTTTCTTCCACAAAAGGAACTAGCAAATCGTACTTAGGAATGATTGCAAAAGGAACTTATAGCCTTGGATTTCCTCAACTGGTTTTTAACATAAACTTTTTTTCTTTTGGGGGTTTCCTTTTTAACTTTTTAGCATCTTTTATATATCAGAATTAGTTGTTTATGATTTGGCCTGAAGTCACAAAAGATCATTGTCCTTGTACATACATATTTAAGAATGTGCATAAGCAAGCATGTATAAAAAAAAAAAGGTGCATAAGCATGCATATGGACCGTTGTTTATGCAAATCTTATCATCATGCTTCCTCTTTATCTTACAAGAAACTCATATGAATCAACTCCAGAGATATCTGCTGTCAGCAATTTGAACAACATCACAGAAACAAAACAATGTCACATTTTTAGAACATCAATTTTACCATGTTAACCATGTGAAAGATATAGTTCATTATTTTATTTTTTTTGGGTTTGTAAAGTATATTGTATTTTTGGCCTGGTCTCTCTATCTCCTTAAGATAATTAAATATAGAAGGTATATGCCAATAAATTTGTGGATTTATGTATTGTTTAATTTGCAGTTGCATTTTGATTCTCAAGTTTGTCAATTTTCACTTAAGGCCCAAGAAACTAAATTGTCTCTGAAATTATAAGTAGGAAACATTCAGGTGAGATCCCTACAGTGACAAGGTTTGGACTCTCAACATCCTTTAAAAGCACTGAAATGATTTCATCATGAGATCCTTTTTTGAGACCCTTGGTAGAGTGCCAAGTCATAGAAACATGATCTGTTTTCAAAACCCATGAATCCCCAACAACACCAACAAGCTCCCCCCATCAATGCTTTTATACTTAAAATCATCCAAAGCAGTGAAATCACTGTCACTGTGAGACAAAAGCTTAAGGTGAACAGGGTGTGCTAAATGCTAATAGTAGCAAATCACCAGATCCTTTCTTCTCCCACTTATATTCAACAATAAATGGTTCTCGGAGCACAGCTTCACCTGACTCAGGGTAACAAGAACTGAACCTATCAAGAACACCCTCATGTTTCGAATCAGAATCCGGTAACAAAGCTATCCGAATTATGCCAGAAAATGCATCAAAAGTGATTTAGATTGGCTAAGACTAAACTTGATTGGCGAGGAGGCAGATAGGAGCCATGTTTGACTGTTGTTAAAATGGAAGGAGAACTTTATAAGAGAATCATTTCTTGAAAGGATTTCTTTCATGAACTTCACGTAAATAGGCATTTGTTCTAATGCATCCACAAAAGGATTATTGATGTGAAGTTCTTTTAGGAGGTCAAGAAACTTCCTAAATTGAGTGTCTTGCTTCTGTTTTAGGAATATTGATGTGAAGTTATTTTAGGAGCTCATTTACATGTCCATGATTGCCTGTAATTTGTTAAGATAGATGGAAATAGCTTATTCATAGTTTCCCAATTGCTTTCTTATTGGCCGTTAAACATGCCCTTTTTACTATTTTTTTTGTAGTTACTAATTGCAAGGTTTTTCTGTTTCATTACATAATATTGGTCAGGCACCTTCAACACCTGGGAAAAATCTGCTGAAAAAGCTACTGAAAAGAAGCGAAAGAAAATAGAACCAGTAGAGGAAGGACCATATGATCCTGTGGCTAAAAAACTTTGTCGACAAAGGTGTATTAGAATGTATTGTATGGGTACAGTTATCATAGTTTTTTACACACTACAAGTAACAATGTGTAGGTTTCCTATGTATGCTGGTTAGAAAAATATGAATATGAGCAAGTGCAGCTTATATGGTATCTTGGTTTTGGTTGCATGATAAAGTGGTATGTCAGTACTCAGTGTGTTACAATATCTCTGTTAGAGCTAGATCTTCTTTTAGTTCTACTTGAACATTTATTACAATGATTTTTAAGATTTTCTTTAACTAGCTATGGTACTAACACAAGCTTTGAAGATTTGAGGTGAGTTAGATACTTTAGCATTTTATTGGTTTACTTAAGGAAATAATGAGACAATCAGTGAATTATCTAAGCGGAGCCAAAGCTGAAGATATTGCATCTTCTTTCTATAACTTCCATTGCAAATTAAAAGATAAAAGCAAAGGAAGAAGTCAACTCTGCAAAAAAGAAGATAGGTAACTTCATCTTAGATTAGAACCTTTTATGCTGCTTTTACATTTGTGTTTATTTGTTGTGTCTACAGGTGACAAGAAAAATCAGCTTCTTGCTTATCGATATGATCGTTTGATGGAACCTGAGTTATTGAAAAATTGATTAGGCATCATGACTATTTCTCTTTTAGTCAATATAATATGGAAGAGATGTTGGAAATGAATATATGCACATTATTAATGTGAGTGTGTGTATCTTGAGATGTTAAGAATTAATGATGACATTAGATACATGTATGACATGATTGAACGATGAATCTTGCATTTCATTTTGCACGATGAATGTCTTATGGAATGGAACCATTAGACACTAATCTAAGGGTTCTAACCTTGTATGTCTTTTCTCTACAAGCTTCAGTGACATTATACAAAACTTTCACTAAAATATTCCATGTGATTGTGGTTGACCAAAAATGTCACTCCCAGTTATCTTGTATGTATATTGATATTATCCAATAGCTCATTGATTATTCGATTAGTCCGATTCGAGCCGAATAGAACTATATGAGCGGCAAAGCTCCCCTACCAAGTTTTAACACAATTGCATTTTTAGGGATTTGATGAGACAATTGATTAAGCTGAAACAACCTCTTACGAGTTCTATGTTCTTGGTGGTCTTGTAAGAATATTGTCAGACATTCAATTTGTTGGTCATGTGGTCAAAAAATATAAAAGAAAAAAAAGGTAACCTCGAGTTCCTACATCTCTTAATTGTTTCTAATCAAATAATGCAATGCAGTTGGGCTGAGATTGATTGATATTTACAGTTGGTGAAGTTTTCCTTGAGGCTTCCAAATCAACTGATGAAGGACAGAACCAAGAAATTTCAGAATCAACAAATCATAGGGAAATAGATTGGAAAAGAGATCAAAGCCTCTCAAATATTCGATGCATATATATTTCTCTTGGATGACAATGCGGTTCAACCACAACTCAAGGGTGGATTTATTCCAATCACCTTAAACATTCTCTGGTAATGGTTGATTCAAAGACTTGGCATTGTCAAGTTCAACAGAGGTCTGTGATCTTGTATTTTTTTCTGATATAGCAGATAATGCTGGCACATGAAGATGATGTCAAAAAAGACAGACACCTGAAACGGTTTATTCGATCAAAAACAATAAACAAGTAACTTTTATTTCTTAACAGAGACTAAATGTTAAGTGGATGTCACGTTAATAGTTTTATATTATATTTCTCTAATACGGTCTTTCAAGTGACTTAAAGGGTAGACAATGCACAGATTCATCTACTTATTTCAAGTGTAAAGAGTCAATTCAACACAAAAGTTTAAATTGTTAGATGAAGACCGCATTAATAGTTTTATATTATCTTTTTTTTAAAATGAGGTTTTAAGTGGAAGGAATCATGCAACCGTAATTATAAAAGAAATAAAAAATATCTCATATAATAAGAGAATATTTCACAGTTCATACCAGAGATACCAGTAGTTTCCCTGTATTTCCATTCTATTCTTCCAAGAACCTGAAAATTAAAGATAAGAAGTGAAAAATGTGAGTTCAAAGTTCAAACTACAAAGTGAGACATCTAAGATATCTTGGTAAAGGATATGACAGACCTTGATCTATTGATTGCATAACCATTTGAGCATAGTTTTCCATCCCTCCAAAAAAATCCAGTAGAGTGAAACCAATACTCCAACCTTCTCAGGAAATTCATTACTGCCTATATTTATAACACAATCTATTAATTGAAATGAAAAAAAATAATGTCAATAACAATCATTCCTAACTTAAAGGAGAAAGCAATCTTCAGACACATTCAAGCCAAATTAGTAAACAGCCCTTCTTCAGATTATATATTTTCATTCCAAAATATTATTCATTAATGGTAGTTTTGAAAAAGTTTATACATATATCGGCAATCAAACTGAATAATATATCAAAAGCATCAAATTAGAATATGAGAGAAAGAAATTAAAAAGAAATTACTGCAAATTACGATAAGTCCCTGACCGTATTTGTCTTTGTACTGCTTATGAACTGAAGAGCTGAAGTACAAAGACACATTGTACATCAAATACGCCATTTGCTTCACAACATTTATCAAGGCGTAATCAAAGTCAAACCCCACCACTCTAAACCATAAACGAAAAACTCAAATTAAAAATAAAAAAAGGTCTAAAGATTTTATGAACTTCCAACTCTATATTATAAGAGTTTTTTTAGAACATTAAATTTACCATGTTAATCATGTGAAAGATATTGTTCATTATTTATTTTTTTGGGTTTATAAAGTATATTGTATTTTTTGCATGGCCTCCCTGAATGTATTTATCCACTCGAGATAATTAAATATAGAATGTATGTGCCAAGAGTGGATTTATATATAAGAAATCATACTCTCCTATTGTATGAAATTGATCTCTCATGTAATAACATAAAAAAATGTGCCTATTTTTTTTCTTATTTTTTTAAATTTGGTTTGTTTCACTGTTTGTCTCTCAACGTTAGAGAATTTATCTCCTACACTTAGAAGTAATTTTCTTTATATATTGTTTGATTTACTACCACGTCTTGATTCTCAATATGATCAATTTTCGCTTAAGGCCCAAAAAGCTAAATTGTCTCAGGTGAGAGCCCAATAGTGACAAGGTTTGGACTTCGGTCAAATTTTGTAAGTCAAATGCATTTAGCTTCAGGAATTTTAAGGTATGTGGTTTGGGTCTTGATTGATACAAACTTGCACCATACTCTGCTTTATATCTTAATATTTTATTTATTTAATTTAATTTAATTTTAGCTAGTTTTACTTGAATTTTTCATATTTTTACATTCGTTATATATTGTATATGGTTTTGTTTTAATTTTCAGGTGTAATTCAAATAAAAAAAATATGGAGATAATCAAGTAATTTTTATCCTTATCAAAAAATCGAAAAGAGAGCTGAAAAACCTATAACATTATATATATATATATATATATATATATATATATATATATATATATATATATATATATATATATGACTAGTAGACCTAATCTGTAAAGAAGAATACTAAAGAGAAAGAGAGCCCTTATCATCAAAAAGTTATCGTATAAGGGAAGCATACATTTAGAATAAGGAAGAAAGTTATGAGTCGAGCACATTTTTGATATTATATACTCCCTTAATAAAAATAAGAAAAAAAATGGGATGTAAGTGTCAATAATCATAAAAATATGGATAAAATTGATTATATGACTTTTTAGTAAATTTAATAAAAGATGTACCCGTCTCTTCTAGTACCGAAGATATTTTCGGAAGCTACGACAAAGATTCAAGATCAATGCCAAAAGGGATATCAAACCTAATCTACTTCTATCTTTTCCATTTTGAAATCCCTTATGTAGTGATTTTATTTTTTGATTCTAAGATTCGAAAAGTAACTCATCCATGGATTTTTTTATTGGACCTACTTCTTTCCATAGTTAATGAAAGATATTTGATTCTTAATTCAATTATAGCCACTATGTTGTGGGTGCATAGATATAAGACATTTGAGTGAAAGATATTTGATCATCATAATTAAAATCTTGATTTATCACAATATTTTTATGTGTTTATAATTTTTTTTCTTCATCAAAACATTTTTATCAATGTTTCAAGCGCTTTTACGATTTTACAATTTTTTATGATATTTTTTACTTTATGATTTTACGTTTTACGAGTTTTTATCCTCTTTTTATTTTTACGTAAAATCTCATTTTTAACAACCTTGTCTATGATAGTTAAATACTAATATGTTCTTCTGAATTCGTGATGGATTTGAAGGGTAATAAATTATCAAAATCTTAAGAACTTTCAATTAACTAGTACACACTAGAGTTGTTATTATTTTAATTCTTACATGTTCATTTGAACTCAAGAGGAGAATTTAAACTACCTTAAGATAATTTATCTTTAAGAAAAATATCAAACTTCATAAAGATCGTTACAATTAGTTGTAGCAAAACCTCAATCCTTGATGTTCGAATGATTGAATTTCTTTCCATCACTTTTGATTGCTTGTTTCTTTGGTTATTTAAATCAGATTTGCTTAATTTTCTTCTGAATTTAATTTGATTTAATTTCCAATTTAATTGTTATCCTAAATAATTAAAATCACATTAATTTGGTAATTGTTCAATTTGTGAACGATAAGCGGCTCATCGTTTTATTACGTTTCACTTTACTATCTGTTCATAACCGTGCATTTGTGGCAAGCAGCAACCCCAACTATCTTGAGCAAGAACTAGTCTCACTCTCAAAAGACCGCGAGAAAACCTTGTAAAACAAAACATATCCAAATAATATATGAGATTTATATTTCTCATTTAACATGAGATTAGAAAATTTTTTACATATACATAATTCAAATGGGTCGTACTATAAATAAAAAAAAATATATTGCACGCAAAAAGATCTCTCACTGACATGAGAAAACAATTCTCCTATTAAAGAAGAAAGTGTTTTCCGATAATATATAGGCATTAACTTAACTTGATGAAGATATTAAAATAATGAAAACATATTTTCTCATGTTGTGACCTTTCGATTTGCGTGCAAAGCTTTTTTTCCTTTTTTTCTTTTTAATAAATATGGGACCCACTATTAGTTGAGTCACAAAATGATAATTGAATTTTTATGCAACGTGAGAAAATTAAACCCCTAAAATAATATATAAGGAAATTGTGATTCCTAGATCTCTGAGCAATGGTTTTCTGTACGATGGATAGGAAATTTATATGGTGCCAGAATGACAAAACAATAGATGTGACTTTTTTATTCTAATGTCATGATTAATTTCACGAGACAGAACCATGACATATACTTTGAGATGTTTCTGCTCCAAATAAAAAACTTGCTGTTGAATATGTAAATTTAAAGATTGAAGATATTCCATGTGTGAATGCTCTCTCAAAAATATTACGAATCCGAAGGAGAGTCGGCTACACGTTTTAGGTTCTAGAGGAAGAGTAGGAGCCAATTTGCAGTTATAACTTATAAGGAATCCAAATTATAATCCTACGAAAGTAAAAATAAATATAAAATATTAAATATAAAAAATCATAATCACACCAAGTAGAAATAAATATAATATTTCCATTTTCTATAATTAATTTTGAATGCAAACTTCCTTTATTCAACTCAAAACGATATAGTTTTTAAGTGACTGCACCAATACTTATATACAGTCACATTACAAATTCTTTTGCCATATAATAAATATATAATTAGAAGAATTATAGCTAATAAATAGAGTTGGTTTAATGAAAAGTGTTGTAAGTTATAATCCGGTCTAGATCCAAACCCCATTGGTGGTATTTTTCAAGCATTATGTCAAAATTTCACAAAATTAATTTTTTTAAAAACTTGTGCAAGTTTAACACCGATCGAACTAGTTTAAGACCGATTCACCAATTTTGTACCAGATCAACCGATCTAACCGGCTAGGTCGAGTCAATTTTTACAAGCATCAAATTTCAAAATTATATAACATTGGGCCGATTATCATTTGACACCCTTAGTAAAGCCATTTTTGGATATGAAAATGTGGATCTTGTACCTTATATTGTGTGTGTTTTTTTTATTATTATTATTATTATGTATACCCACAGAATCCTTTCCCATACTTCAAATTAATTTACGTTCTCATTAAGGTTTTCATGGAGCTCAATTTTGTACAATCTTATCTGTCTTATCTTTTTAAATCTAGAGACTTACCATCTCAGTACATAAAATATTTGAAAAATTAATTTACCATTATTTCAATCTAGACACTATATATTAAATTTGAGCACTAAGTTAAGCTGGTATCATGCACCCTACATTGCTCCACCAAGTGACCATTTAACGAGATTTCAATTATATAGGCCTTTGCATGTATCAAAAATGAGAAAGACCCCAGAAAAACATGTTATTTGAGAGTAAATATATATGATGTTCTTATTGAAATTATTTGGTTTTTATTTGTAGAATTTTTTATATTATTATTATTAATTTGTGTGAAAAAGCCTATTACATAGAAAAGGCAAAAAGATACTCACTTGAACATATATTAATACAAGATGCATCTAGCTTATACCCCAAAAAACAAAAACTTGCAGGCCTAAATCATGTTTACATGTTCCCCTTGCAACATTGTACCTTCCTAATGATTATCAACTAACTACTAACCAAAAGGGTAGGTACCAATTCAGCACTGGATTAAGAATAACAAATTAGTTACATGTTGAAGGTCGTGGTGCACTTTGGGCATAATAGACAACCTTCAAGACTCTCATAGGTATGTCACCCTTTCAACTGGTATAAGTAAGTCTTGTCATCTTTCTGTTGAATTAGAACATAAAGTCTTGAGGAAACAAGATTTCTTAATTTTGAACCAACTAAAGCTAATGAGAAAAGATTGTTGCAATTACATGAGTTAGATGAATTCAGGTTAGCTGCATAAGAGAATGCCAAGATCTACAAGGAAAAGACATAGAGGTTGTAACATCCCTGTCTCGAGCCGGTTCAATTAACATGCATATGATATAAACAGAAACAGCGGAAGACTTAACTTACAAAAATACGAGCTAACTTTTTCTTTTTCTTTTTAAATTCTCATTCGACGTAAACGAAAATCGGACAGAGTTTCCTCTATAAATCGAACAACTGGGGATTTTTCAATCCCACTCAGAATCATTTCCTGATAACAGTTTATACAGCACAACAATCCAGAAGTACAAGTCATGCAAATATAATCAGATACCCATCCATGGGCGCATGCATAACTTGGCTCAGTGCCGCTAATCTAACAGCATGCAGTCCAATACATAAACATAACTGAATACTACATCATCATATAACGTGCCTGAATACTCAAATGTACATGCATCAAACTGACAGACATGTACAAAACATATACAGACCATATACAAAATAAAGGATCAATGTCATGATCCATCAAAGGTGGAAATACAAAATGACATGAATATACTTCCAAAAAGTAGTAGCCTACAGCCACTCAAAATCCGATCTGTCAACTGCCTCAGCCACGTGTCGCGTCCCTGCCTAGTGAGGACTCACCGGGAATCTGGGCACCTGAAAATATGTCCCCAACGAGGGGTGAGATTACAAATCTCAATAAGCTCCAGGTTTATAGAGAATTCTCCATACCCCTGGCTCACTCCTGCATGAAAGTCAGATACAGAGTATACAAATACAACATATAACAGATATCATAACAGAACAGAGCATATATCCATATCATATCAGAGATGTGTGCCGTCATTCCCAAGGGAGGACCCCAAGCAGTAATCAACGCACGTGTTCCCGAGGGAGGACCCCAAAGCGGACATCCGGGTACTATACAATCAATGGCCAGAGATTGTTACAGAAATCATATTACAGAAGTCATATCAGAGCAAAACATATCATGTTATCAAATAATTCTATATGAATGCATCTATACAAAGCATCTAAATAACAGTCATACAGTCCAACCATAGTGCACTAACCATGGTGGAGCACTCAAGCAGGAAAAGACTCCTTAAACATAGAGCTTACCTCTTAAAGCTTTATCAATCTGCTTACTTGTGACACAAGTTACTTTTATATCTTCTAGAGATTTCGATCTTTTTCAGTCCCTAGGCGCACCTAGAGAAAGAATCCAAAATACAAATCAACAAAATGCTATCATGCCTAGATTTTACATAAGGCATGCATTTTATCGCTTATTTTCGTTTCTTTACGTTTTTGCCAATACACAAGTCTAGACTTCTTTATAACCGTTGGTGTTCTTTAATTTAATCAAACATTCCCTTAAGAATTTTCCACATAAATCATGCTATTTTTCTTCAAAAGCCGCGGACATACCCTTAGGAAATCAAAGTATTTTTCAACCATTTTTCAAGTCATTTCACTTCTTAACTCATCAATTTTATACAATGAATTACAACACATTTTATTTACAATAAAATGTAGCAAAATATACCCCTATACCACCCTCTAGGTCGAACACTACAAGGACATAGGCAAAGGTTCTTTTTCTTCACTTACATGTAACTTACACATACAAATACATGTTTTCATAAGGTTCCAACTTAATTTTTGGAGCATAAAGTCCCTCCAAAGCTCCACAAGGCCTAAACCTAAGGGCATATTTCATATAATTTTTCCCACTTTGGCATTCTCACTAATTTATCAAATTTCCACTTAATTCCTACACATTAAACCTTCCTAATACTTAAGATAAAATTGTGCACAACATCCTACTCTTCACCTATGATGGCCGAACATGTAGAGGAAAGCATAGGATTTTTTTCTAATTTTTTTACATACATACAAATGCTTATTTTCATTTCTTAAATCCAAAACATCAAAGATTCATCATTAAATCAAAGCTTAATACACAATGCTTTCCTACCAAAACATACTCATAACTTTTATAACTTAAATCATCAAAATAATACCATGGAAATAGAGGTTTGTTACCTCTAATCAACTACCCAAAGCCTAGAAGACATCCACCAAGCAAAGCTCCATGAAAAGCTCACTTTTTCTCCTCCAATGAATAGTAACTCGAAAATGGGGGGAGGAAGAACTCTTTCCACACTCAACTATAGCTCAAATTGATAGGTGGAATGGACTCATTGAGTGGTTTACAATCGATTTCATGTGGTGGGTCTTTGGATTTGGTGTAAGATTCAAAGAGAAATCAACAAAACCCTACCCCCCCTTTCCTTGGCTGAAGCTCGGGCATGTAGAGAGAGAAGAGAGTATTTTGTGAGTGAATAGTGCTCACTTTAGTAAGTGGGACATGTATGTATAGGTGGCTCTTTTTACCGGTTGTTTTTCTTTCGCGTATTTTTACTTAAATTGCCCCGGAACCAACTTAAAGCTACAAACATATTTTTATCTTTCTAAAATCATTTACATTAATTTTTATTTCCTAAGAAACAATATTCATAATTCACAGTATGGTTTTTGCACCGTTTTTGACGAAATGCATTGTGCATCACTAATTGTACTTCATTTACTTATGAAACTTAAAACTTATAAACTTATCATTTTCTTGGGCCTATATTGACTTGCTTGGCATATATTGGTCTTTCTTATTCTTATTTCATCAATTATTTATTTCTGGACTCTACCGGTTGCTTAAACAGCAGTACAAAATATCCGGTAGAAACACTATTCACGAGATTTTCACGGAAAGTGTCATACTATACAATTTTTTGTTTTGAACTCATATTTGTCGACAGAATTATCAAATTATGTCTCTAAAATTATTTTGCTCTTTTAAGCTCTACCGGTTAATTCACAAAACTGTAAATTCTCCGGCAGAACGCATTGTTCATAACATAGTCATGATTACAGTCAAAATACTCGGAATCACTCACTGAATCTAATTATGGCATTTAAATTCTTAAATTAAATCTCTAATTAAGATTTACCATTTATGGTCATTATAGAGGTGGCATGATAAGAAGATTATCCCGAAGAAATTTTAGCTAGCACAACAGGTATTATTGTACAACTCTCACATGAGGTTGTTTCCATGTAAACTCAAATCCCGCTAGTCGAGTCCCTTTGTCATTATAAAGGTATTTTCCTAGGATACAGTTGAAATTTCATCCATAGATACGGATAAACCTTTCAAGATTAATGGGTGTAGATTGAAATTATACCATGGAGGACAAGTGAATAGGGACAGAGTGTATGTCCCTTTATCTTCACCTGATAGTTAAGTTGTGCACATCAGGCTTGAAACGTAAAATAAGCGCTAATTGGGAGGCAAGTTAGTAGTTTTTAGTATTCTCTTTTCTTTTCTTTTATTTTTTTCTGTGTCATAGGTAGTTTAATTTTTGCAACATTGATGGTGTGTGCATGCATTAAATTCAAATAGGAAATTGTTAAAGTTTTAAATATGGTGCCACTAGCGCAAGTAATCAAGTTTCCATATTATGACCTTGCTAGTAGCGCGGAAATGGTGCTACCAGCGCTAGAATCAAAGATTGCTTCTGTTTCACCGCGCTGAGAGCGAGGACTAACAGCCAACAAAACCCAACACTATTGCCATCTCCTCTACCCATTCAAATCGAATCACCATAACCAGTAACCGTCTTCTTCTCCCATAAACCTCCCCATCATCTTTTGACTGTTTCACTCTTCATCCACTTCACACACCACCATCTTCTCCCTCATCTCCTTCAACAATAAGGGAGAAGAATAAAAATTCTTATATATACTTGAAATAAAAGGGTATTTGAAATATTATTGAATCGTATTTGAATCTGTACATAGGGGTCTCTATTTATAGAGACTTCTTGACCTAATTTTGACCTAATGGGCTTGGCCCAATATACAAGTTAACGGACTAAATAAATACAAATAAATGACTACATAATTACTAATAAATGACTACATAATTACTATTTACAACAGCAATAAATGACTACATGATTACTAATAAATGACTACATAATTACTATTTACAACACTCCCCCTCAAGCTGAGGAATAGATATTTATCATTCCCAGCTTGCTAGCAAGTTCTTGAAATCTATCTGAAGGAAGCCCCTTTGTCAATAGATCAGCTAATTGACGCCCAGTGGGAATGTATGGAGTGGTAATCAACCCGCTATCAAGTTTCTCTTTGATGAAATGGCGGTCGACCTCAATATGTTTAGTCCGATCATGTTGAACTGGATTATGAGCTATACAAATAGCGGACTTATTATCACATAGCAGCTTCATAGGTCCCTCATATTATATTTTTAGATCGTCAAGTACAATTTTCAGCCACAGTAACTCACAAATGCCTTGAGCCATAGCTCGAAATTCAGCTTCTGCACTTGATCTGGCGACCACATCTTGTTTCTTACTTCTCCATGTCACCAAGTTACCACAAAGAAACATGCAATAACCAGTGGTAGAACGACGGTCAGTCACGGATCCAGCATAATCAGCATCTGTGTAGACTTCTAAAGATAGATTGCCATCACGTCGGAATAACAATCCTTTACCAGGAGTACCTTTTAGATACTGAAGAATTCTCTCTACTGCCTGCATATGTTTCTCCTTTGGATCGTGCATAAATTGACTGACAACACTAACAGCATAAGCTAAGTCTGGTCTAGTATGGGCCAAATATATCAATTTCCCAACTAGCCGTTGATATTGTCCTTTATCAACTGGAGGACTCTGCTCTTCATAGCCCATCTTGTGATTCTGCTCAATAGGAGTATTAGAGGGTTTACACCCGAGCTTTCCTGCTTCTTTGAGAAGATCAAGAACATATTTCCTCTGGCTGATAAAGATTCCTTTGCTCGAATGAGCTACTTCTATCCCTAGGAAATATCTCAGTTTCCCAAGGTCTTTGACTTCAAACTCAGAGGCAAGCCGTGTTTGCAGAATCTGTCTCTCCACAAAATCATCACCTGTGATAATAATATCATCAACATATACAACGAGCACAGTAAGCTTCCCATTTTGGGAGTGCTTGAAAAAAAGAGTGTGATCTCCTTGACTTTGTTTATATCCTAAGGTCATCATAACCTTAGTAAACTTTCCAAACCAGGCACGAGGTGACTGCTTCAATCCATACAAGGCCTTTTTTAATTTACAAACTTTATTTTCTCCCTTCACAGAATCAAAACCAGGCGGAATTTCCATGTAGACTTCTTCTAACTCACCATTGAGGAAAGCATTCTTCACATCAAATTGGTTTATATCCCAATTGTAATGGGAAGCAAGGGATAACAAAACTCTCACCGTATTCATCTTTGCAACTGGAGCAAATGTTTCTTCATAATCAATGCCATAGGTTTGAGAGTAACCTTTGGCAACTAATCGAGCTTTGTATCTCTCAAGAGTTCCATCAGAATTATATTTCAGGGCATAAACCCATCTGCACCCTACTGCTTTCTTTCCAGTAGGTCTATCAATAACCTCCCATGTTTTATTTTTCTCCAATGCATTCATCTCCTCTTGCATGGCTTGAGCCCAATTCCTATCTTTCAAGGCTTCATGTACTGATTTTGGGATTGCAATAGAGTCTAGTGCTGAAACAAAGCTTTTGTGCTGCACAGAAATATTAGCAGAGGAAACAAACTAGGAGATAGGGTATTGAGTACAAGAGGGACAAGATTTCTTGGGACAAGCTCTTTTTCCTTTTCTAAGAGCAATTGGTAAATCATCAGAATCAGTAGTAATGGGTAAGTCATCAGAAGTATTAACATCATGATCAGAAATATGAGATTCAGGACTTACCAGTGGTTCAGACGATTGAGGTTGCTGCTGAGACAATGTGGGTTGTTTCCTTCTTTCAGGTGTCATAATCTTTCGTATCTCTGGTGTACTTGATGTATCAATCACAGGAGAATCAGTCACAGGAGAATTACTCACAAGAGGATCAGACACAGGAGGAACAGACAAAGGAGAAACAGACACAGGAGGAACAGGACCAGGTGGAGGATACACTGACATAGGTAAAGGAGTAGACACTGATTATTCAAACTCAAAGAAGGGAGGTGATGAGATTTCTGGTGAAGGATTCTCCCCCTGAAGATGAGGACCTTGGAAAAAGGACTCAGATTCTTGAAATGTAACATCCATAGAAACAAAAAATTTCCTACTACTAGGGTGATAGCACTTGTAGCCCTTCTTATCAGGAACATAACCAAGAAAAACACATTTAATAGCCCTAGGGTCCAACTTACTGCGATGATGTTTATGAACATGAACAAAAGCAACACACCCAAACACTCGTGGAGGAAGACTCATCATAGTTGGAATAGAAGGGAAAAAAGAAGTCATAGAGTGAATAGGACTTACATGGTCAAGTACCCGAGTGGGTAAACGGTTGATCAAGAATGCTGCAGTAAGAATAGCATCTCCCCAATAGTATTTGGGTACATGTGTCTGAAACATTAATGCACGAGCCACTTCAAGAAGGTGACAATTTTTTCTTTCAGCAACCCCATTCTGTTGGGGGGTGTCAACACAAGTAAGTTCATGAATCATACCGTTATTTCTTATAAATTGGGAAAAGCTATGATTAACATATTCAGTACCATTATCTGTTCTTAGTCTCTTGAGTTTTTTACCAAACTGGGTCTCAATCATTTTATAAAATTGAAAGAACAGTTGTGGTACCTCAGACTTTTCATGCATTAAGTACACCCAAGTTACACGAGTGCAATCATCAATAAAAGAAACAAACCATCTATTTCCAGAACCATGAGGGACTTTAGAGGGACCCCAAACATCAGAATGAATAAGATCAAAAGGTTCAACACTCTTAGTAATACTAGAAGGAAAAGACACACGATGATGCTTAGCAAATTCACAAACATCACAATGAAAAGACTCAACAGATTTAGACAAAAACAATGACGGAAATAAAGATTTGAGTAAACTAAATGGAGGATGACCTAAGCGCTTATGATGAAGCCAAATCAAAGAATCAGCAGTTGATTGACCATGAGACATCAAGATGTGATTTGTTACTTTATTTGCAAGAGATTGTGACACCAGATAGAACAGCCCACCTTGCTCTTTAGCACTACCAATCGTCTTCCCCGTGGCGAGATCCTGAAAAACACAATGGGTAGGATAGAAGGTTACAGTACAATTCAAATCTTTTGTAATTTTATGAATAGAAAGAAGATTCGTGGAGAGTTTAGGAACATGAAGAACATCCTTAAGATGTAAGGACTGCTGTAAGTTTATGGCACCAGAACCCGCAACTGATGTATGAGAGCCATCAGCTACGGCTATTGTATGAGTTCCAATGGTAGGATGATAAGAGGTAAAGGAGTCAGCACAACAAGCCATATGATCAGTAGCACCAGAATCAACAACCCAAGAATGTTTAAAATCATTACATGAAGAAATGAAAGAATAAGTTTTGGAGCTCATACCAGTCATAGTCAAAGCACTAGTATCAGATGGCTTACTCATAGAATCAAGAATGGTTCGGAGCCGTTCCAACTCATCTGGACGAAATGCAGGTTGGGTCTTATTAGGTGTAGGAGTTATTTCAGAGGAAGTAAAATGCGCTTGACCACGCAACTTTGCCATCTTTTCTAAGACAGATTGCTTTCCATAAAGGCGAAAGCATAAATCCTTGATATGACCTGTTCTTTTACAATAAGAACACCATCGATCATCTCTCTTAGGTCTAGAAGAGGTACCATCATAAAATTTTGAAAAAGAACTCCTTTGAGAAGAGGCCATACTGCACAGAAAATGGTCAAAGAAAAGCTCCAAGAAGCCAAAAAATCACAAATAAATACCAAATGATGTCCGATCAAAGAGAGGAGCACAGATCCAGTATAACAGAGATCTTCTCGGTCCAAGAGGTCCCCGGAAAAAATCCGGTGGCGGCTGATGGCAGCGAGAGACAAAAAGAATAAAAAGGTTCTTGTTCTAAAGACAATAGGCGCGGAAGCAGAGCCCTCAGGATCGAGAGCTCTGATACCAACTTGAAATAAAAGGGTATTTGAAATATTATTGAATCGTATTTGAATCTGTACATAGGGGTCTCTATTTATAGAGACTTCTTGACCTAATTTTGACCTAATGGGCTTGGCCCAATATACAAGTTAACGGACTAAATAAATACAAATAAATGACTACATAATTACTAATAAATGACTACATAATTACTATTTACAACATATATCTTGATATTATACTTGTCCTTGACCTTCACTGGTACACATGATCATTTCGATTCCTTGCATAATTGCCACTGGTATATATGGTTAAAAAATTGAGTTGGTAACATGATTGATCAAATCTAGAAATTGTGCATTCTTATTCATATGTGATGTATTCCGAATAATCATGTAGAATGATGTGCAACTTAGAGTGAATTTGATGAGATGGATTAAATCTACTGTTAGATTAAAATTGGATTATTGTTAATGAAATTGGTAATTAACTTGCCATGAGAGCATCTGGTTTGCTGAAGAATTTGCAGATAAGGGTGTTAATGTGTTACATACATAGCACCATAAACTGACTTGCCTCCAGTTTTTATATACTGTTGTGTGCTATATCCATTGCTTGTCAATTCTTACATAATTATTATTTCAATTGGCAAATAGTGGATAATAAAGTATGAATACATGACTTGTGATTGTGGGTGTTATGATTTAATTGATATGGGAAATAGTTGATTCCAAATCTGGGAATTGGGGATATTCAACTTGATTGCAAGTAGGACATCAAATCTAAGTGTTGTAAACCACATTTCAACTTCAGAAAGGGAATAAACTTATCTTTAGAATAAAATTTTTGTGCTTGTTGGTTACTGATTGCAAAACATTCCTAAGTATTACATTGAGCTGTATACACATATGAGGTGACCATTTGACAGATGCATAGCACATTGATCAGTCTGATTTCTTGTGATGGACTGATGAATTTTTGTTTTAGTGGTTCAGATATAGACTTTAACTTTGATTGCACAATACTAGTTAAGTCTGGAAATTGTGCAACTGGAATTGAACTATATACATATTTATTTTTCCCAATTCCCTATTATACTCTCTGATATATATGTTTGGTACTCTTCTGAATTTCAGGGCAAACAGATCTCAAAATCAAAGAAAGGTGCCAATTCAGGTGCCAAGAAAGGGAGTGCAGCAGGGAACAAAAGGCCTAGAACCTTTTCTGAATTTTATGGCAACTGGTTGCTTTTTGCAGCATACCAGGAAAGATATGAAAAGTGGCTCGTGCCAAAACGCATAATACTAGCGAGGCAGATTAGCCTGGAGCTGCCAGAAGACTCCCTCATCCTTGCTACTGTTAGAAAGAGGAAGCGGGAGACCCTGGTCACATTTCTAGCTCCCATCTCGAGCACTATTCTAAGAGAGTTTTGTGCCAATGCAGATAAGGACACCAATGAGACCATCAGAAAGACGTGGTGAAAGGGAAGAAAGTTCCCTTTGATGCAGCCACCATAGATAGCTTCCTTCATACCAATTACTATGCTGATAGGAACTGTGGTTTCATAAAAACTTCCAACAAGATGCAACCCACATTGAGAAAGTCGGTTATACAGAGAAGATATGCCTCAGGTGGCAGAGACACATATGATGGGAATCACTCACCCACATTCTTTTTGGAAAAAGAAGCTAGGGCTGCCAGGAATTCCAGAAAAAGTTGGAGAGGATAGACCTGATTGGTGAGGCTAGCTTTTGGCACCAGTTCATAAATTCTACTATCATCCCCTCCACCAACCTGAGTGATATGAATCTTGAGAGAGCACTATGCTATATGTGCTGATGAGTGAGCAGAACCTGCACATCACTTCTGTCCTGTCTGATCGTACAGTGCACATTATCACTAATGGCAGTAGTAATGCCAAACTTGCTCATAACTCATTGATTACACAGCTCTGCATCAGAGTAGGTGTAGAGATTCCAGATGAGGAGCCAGTTGATGTGAAGGTGGATCATCCTATGACTCAGAGCCATTCATTTCTCTGAGTAATGAAGCTCAGAGAAATGCCATCTAGAAGGCTTCTCTCCATCAGACAGGATCACTAGCTACACAGAGTCCACACGCAGGGGACCCTATTGCTCCTTCTTCTGCCCCTTCATCCTCTACTCGGAGAGCACTTGCTGGACTACTCTATGAGGACTCTCTATCATTGTTGACATGTAGAGACAGATTGAGAGATTGACAATCCAGGGAGACTATTGGACACACATGCTGGAGGACCTATGCAGGGATTGGGGCATTGACACTACGGGCATTGACACTACTGCTTACAGACCTCACTTTCCATCCTCACTAGGTACGAAGCACCGACATTTCAAAAACTCTGACGTGTCATGTCCGACACTTCCTAACACTTTCCGACACTCCAACACGCGTTATAGAAATTCAAAAAAAAGTTCAAAGGTTGTGTTGTGTTAAGTTTTTAGTTCCAACTATTAGATTCGGTTGATTATGATTACCATTTTATTGACTTTAATATAAATATTTAGGATATCTTATGTTTCATTGTAAAATTAATGAATATTATAAGTTTAATTTCATTTTTTTGTTAAATTATTGAATATTAAATATAATATACACTACATAAATTAAAAATATTATTTAATCCTAACGTGTCGAAATCTAACATTTTTTAGAATTAACGTGTCGGAGTGTTGTGTCGTGTCATGCGTCTCGTGTCAGTATCGGTGCTACATAGCTCACCAGCACCTGGAGAGCCTACCGAGCCACTAATTCAACAGCAGCCACAGAGACAACACAAGATGACACTATGGAGGATGCATAGACTGATCATTTGCTGCACCATTCACCATCTATCTTTTACTTTCATTTTTAGTTTCCATTTTGATGTTTTACTTAGGTTTATTTCAGTTCAGTTGAGACATTGGGGCTATATATATGTCTTTTGATACATTCATCTATTTTTATTCTGTTATTGATGTTTAATCAGGGTGTGTGTTCCATTTGGGCAGAAGTTTCATCCTTCGACTAGTTTAGTTCTATTGCTAGGGACAATATTTTTTAAATCCGAGAATTAGGCGCATCATTTGCGATAACTGATGAACTCACACAAAGAGGACGTCTAATAGAAATTTTTTTTTCTGATTCAGGGGAGATATCTTAACCCTTCTATTATTTTTGTTTTTAAATTTTTTTAGTGTTAATAACTCTCTAAAAAACATGCCTAGATTCACATGAGCTTACTAGACAATGCATGACTGTCATGATATTGTATGGAATGTGACATAAGTTTATGACTGCTCGATTGTTTGATTTTCTTGTTGAGAATTCTTGAATAATGCTTAATGTGAAAATTAGGAATTAGATTCTAGCTTGGAAAGAAAAAAATAAAATAAAAATATGTACAACAGTGAAAAAAGAAAAGTGTGGTAGTAAAGGAACAAAAATAGTGAGTTGAAAAAAAGAAAAGTGATGGCAATATTGATTAAGTTGTGAATGAACCTTGAAAGAATATTTGTGTTTCAATCTCAACAATAAATTAGCTAATTTTCAAATATTTCTATCCCTAAACCAAGCCACGTTAAAACCTTGAAAAGACCTTTTGATCAGTTTGTGCATGTTGTCTATGTTCCTCATCTTTAGGAACTTGAGAATAGGATCAAGCCTATAGTAGTGCTATTACATTGATGGAGTGAGTGATGAGATCCCAAACACCAGAGTGATGAGTGTATTGTATATCTTAACGAGGATACTCAAGTTAGATTCTTATTTTCTTTTTGAAACTGATAAGTTATTGGGGATCAGTCATGCTTCACGTAGTAATCTCTGAGAATGTCCATGCAATGTTATGCTTGAGTTCCATGTGTTCTTCTCACATATTTAATTCTTGCTTCCCATTGTTTAATCTTATTGTTGAGGACAACAATATCTAAATCTGAAAATTATTTGAAATATCTCCGGTATATATAGTTTTAAAGGGTAAAAAGAGCAAGAATTTCAAAAAGGCTTATAATTGTTAGAAAGATTGATAATCCATGTTAGGGAAAAGGGCAAAAATCAAGTTACCGCGCCATTGGCCCGGGACTGGCACTGTTGACGCTAGAAGATGAGGAAGCCCCAGTTTTGCCGCACTAGAAGCGCCAATTTTGCACGAATTGTCCACCCCAGTAGCATGGGGTCCACGTTTTTAGTGCCAGAACCAATATTTAAATTCATAACCTTTTATAAAATATAACTTAGAAGAATACACAGTTTTTATTGAATAACTGAATAAAAATAATCTATTGAACTAATATATAAAAAGAAAAAAAAAATGAACATATTACACAAAATGAGAAAAAATCTTTTCAATGAAGGTAAATTATCACCGTTGCGAGAAGCATATAACACTTGCGTAGAACACTTTTTTGTGTATAGAGGCATGTGTTTACGAATAAATTTCACATTCATTCATTTGCCTAACATCCCTTTTCTCACACGAGAACAGTTCATACCATGTACTTAATTATAATGTGTTAATTTGATCTTATTAAAAAAGAAAAAAATTATATTAATCATTAGTTAATATAATAGACTAATATTAAAGTTTAAACATATGTTATGGATATTTTTAAGATAACAGAAGATTTTATAAACTATTTATCTTTTAAAAAAATACATATCCTAATAAGTGTGTCCAATATGGATATGTTATGATATTAAAGTGTATCCAATATCATATCTCAACTCAAAATCTTAAAACATGTCATCTCACTTGTATTGTCTTCACCTAATACTGAAACACATAATCAACAAATACGAGACTTGATCACATTATAACATTAAACTGATAAAGAAATAATAAATAATTACTAATGAGTCATTGAAAAAAGTAATCCGCAAACGCTATTGAAATCAATGTTCTACTCAAGCCAAATTCTAGATTCTAGAATTTTATGGCCACCAGGGACATTGAAATATAGACAGCGCCCACAGTGTTTGATATGGGTGATTTGTAAACGCAACTTAATCTCCTAAAAACCAGGAGTCTTCGGCAAGTGCCTAGTGGAGAAACTATGCGGTGAAATGGAGTGCCATAAAGTGCCCCACTGTGCCAACTTAATTTGAACTTTGACAAATTTTCTTCTCATCCTTATCTTTTCCACGTTTCCATCCACAATTTGTCTCTCTAATATATTGATTCGCCATGCTTTTCTTATCTTCGGTATCTATCTTGGTTCTTCTCAGAATCTCAAGAATTAAAATGATAATTATTCTTTATTGAACTGAAAAGATTTGTACTACTTGTCAATATCATTATCATATATATTTGGAAAAAGTCTTTCTTCTTTTAAACAAGATAGCTTGTGTTATTTTACTTCCACAAAGAGGTGAGATTCATGTTTTTATTTTTATTTTTTTGTTCTCTTATACGATCTATCTCTTTCTCTAACTTAAAATGATACAACTTTACACTTTTTCTATATATTAATTTGGTTTTATACTTTTCATGTAATATGTGAAGAAAATTTTTCCTATATACCATTCGATTTTTGTGTTGATATGGATTCTACATATAATTTTTTCTAATATATGAATATCAGATGACTTTTATTTCTATAATATAAAAAGACTCATTTCATATAAAAAAAAAATATAAAACCCATATTAATTAGTGTAACTTTCATAAAGTGATAATCAACTTTCAAAACCCCATAGTAATCCAATTGTCTTTTCATACATCTTCAGCTGTAGATTCCTATCTCTGGAAAATCTATTTCATAGCATTATTTTTATCTTTATCTCTAGTCAGTAATTACCCGGTAAGCTTTGACATATTTAGAATGCACGTGACTTGAAATTTCTGTCAACTTGGCACAAGTGACGAAAAGGATATTAAAGGATAAATTTCGGTAATATAGGTCTTCCTGATTTATAAGGATAGAAATTGTAATATCCTCGTCTCGAGCCGATTCAATTAACATGCATATGATATAAACAGAAATAGTAGAAGACTTAACTTACGAAAATACAAGCTAACTTTTTCTTTTTCTACTTTAATTCTTACTCGACATAAACGAAAATCGGGCAGAGTTTCCTCTATAAATCAGACAACTGGAGGTTTTCCAATCCCACTCAAAAGCATTTTCTGATAAACAGTTTATACAGCACATCAATCCAGAAGTACCAGTCATGCAGATATAGTTAGATACCCATCTATGGGCACATGCATAACTTGGCTCAGTGCCGCTAATCTAACAGCATGCAATCCAATACATAAACATAACTGAATACTACATCATCATATAACGTGCCTGAATACTCAAATGTACATGCATCAAACTGACAGACATGTACAAAACATATACAGGCCATATACAAAATAAATGATCTAACATCATGATCCACAAAATACTAAAATACTAAATGAAAGCACTATACTCCAAAATAGAAGTAGCCTACAGCTACTCAAAATCCAATACGTCCAAAATCCTCAGCCACGGGTCGCGTCCCTAACTAGAGAGGTCTCACCGGGGATCTGGGCACTTGAAAATATGGCCCCAACGAGGGGTGAGATTACAAATCTCAATAAGCTCCAGGTTTATAGAGAATTCTCCATACTCCTGGCTCACTCCTACATGAAAGTCAGATACAGAGTATACAAATACAACATATAGCAGATATCATAACAGAACAGAGCATATATCCATATCATATCGGAGGAGTGCGCCGTCATTCCCAAGGGAGGACCCCAAGCGGAAATCAACGCACGTGTTTCCAAGGGAGGACCCCAAGCGAAACCAGCAGAGGCGTGCGCCGTCATTCCCAAGGGAGGACCCCAAGCGAAAATCAACGCACGTGTTCCCAAGGGAGGACCCCAAGGGAAACCAGAACATGTCAGAGGTGTACATCGTCAATCCCAGGGAAGCCCCAAGAAGACATCAGTGTACCATATATCAATACAGAAATCATATCAGAGCAAGTCATATCATGTTATCAAATAACTCTATATTAATGCATCTATGCAAAGTATCATATCAACAGTCATACATTCCAACCACAGTCCACTAACTATGGTGGAGCACTCGAGCAGGAAAAGACTCCTTAAATATAGAGCTTACCTCTTGAAGCTTTATCAATCTGCTTACTTGTGGCACAAGTTACTTTTTTTATCTTCAAGAGATCCCGATCCTTTTCAGTCCCTAGGTACACCTAGAGAGAGAATCCAAAATACAAATCAATAAAATGCTATCATGCCTAGCTTTCACATAAGGCATACATTTTATCGCTTCTTTTCGTTTCTTTATGTTTTTGTCAATACTATGCCAATACACAAGTCTAGACCTCTTTATAATCATTGGTATTCTTTAATTTAAATCAAATATTCCCTTTAGAATTTTCAACATAAATCATGCCATTTTACTTTAAGAGGCCGTGGACCTACCCTTATGGAATCAAGGTATTTTTCAACCATTTTTCAAGTCATTTAACTTCTTAACTGATCAATTTTATACCTTGAATTACCACACATTTTATTAAAATAAAATGTAATAAAATATACTCCTATACCACCCTCTAGGTCGAACACTATAACGAAATAGGCAAGGGTTCTTTTCTTTTTAATTATATGTAACTTACACATACAAATGTATGTTTCCCTATTATTCCAACTTAATGTTTGGACATCAAGTCCCTCACAACTCTCCCTAGCCGAATCATAGGGATCAAGACACAAAGGATTTTTCCCACATTAGCCTTCACACTAATTTACCAAATTCATACTCACTCCAACACATTAGACCCTCTAAATATATCAAATAAAATTTTGCACAATGAACCCTATGTGACCCATCATGGCCGAACCTAAGGAGATGCCACACAAGGAATTTCTTTTTCATTTAACACATGTATACATGCTTAGTTCATATGCTTATATTCAAAACATCAAAAATCCATCATCAAATTTCCTTTTAAACTAATTTATTTCACACCCAACCTATGCTCACAATTTCTATGACTCATATCATCAAAATAACATCATGGAATTAAAGGTTTCTTACCCCTAATCAACTTCCCAAAGCCTAGAAGATATCCACCAAGCAAAGCTCCACCAAAAATGTCATTTCTCCTCCTTGATGAATAGTAGCTCGAAAATGGGGGAAGGAAAAACTCCTCACACACTCAACTATAGCTCAAATTGATTGGTGGAATGGATTCATTGAGTGGTTTCCAATCAATTTCATGTGGTGGGTCTTTGAATTTGGAGAATGGATGATGAAGAAATCAAAGAAAGAAAATTTGAAACCCTAGCCCCTTCTCCTCCATGTGCAGCTCGGCCATGCAAGAGAGAGAAGAAGAAAATCTGAAATGAATAGTGTTTCATTTAAGTGACAAGGCTATATAGGCACATGTGGCCCTTTTCATCAGATGTTTTTCTATCGCGTATTTTAACTTAAACTGACTCGGAACTCACCTACAGCTACGAACATATTTTTATTTTTCTAAAATCATTTACATTAATTTTTATTTCCTAAGGAACAATTATTCAAAATTCACAGTAGGGTTTCTGCACCTTTTTTGACGAAATGCACTGTGAAACACTAACTGTACTTCGTTAACTTACGAAACTTAAAACTTATGAACCTATCATTTTCTTGGGCCTATATTGACTCACTTGGCATATATTGGACTTTCTTATTCTTATTTCATCAGTTATTTGCTTCTGGACTCTACCGGTTGCTTAAACAGCAGTACAAAATACCCGGTAGAAACACTATTCACGAGATTTTCACGGAAAGTGCCAGACTACACAATTTTTTGTTCTGAACTCATATTTGACGTCAGAATTGTCAAATTATGTTTCTAAAATCATTTTACTCATTTAGGCTCTACCGGTTAATTCACAAAACTGTAAATTCTCCGGCAGAATGCACTGTTCATAACATAGTCATGATTACAGTCAAAATACTCGAAATCACTCACTGAATCTAATTATGGCATTTAAATCCTTAAATTAAATCTCTAATTAAGATTTACCATTTAGGGTCATTATAAAAATAAAAGTCAATTATATGTAATTTTATCTCTATATTTTTATAAAGAGATATATTTTTAAATTTAAATCCATAACCTTCCTGTCATAAGAAATAACAATAGTACTGGCTGTTGTTCTAAGACTCTGCCCTCATCACCGAAATATCATTAAAAATGAGATTATGCAGCAAAAGAGGGTACAGAGAAATGTAATTAGAGGAGTTGCAATGCTTTCTTTGTTTTTGGCTTAGAGTATATATCCATCATCTTTTAAGTATAAAATCAATTCTTTTGAGTACATATATAGTAATACAATTAAGTCCTTTTTTATGAGTAATATCTCTATAGATCTCAGATGAATGTTCTTTTTCTTGATTGTGTTTTTATTAGGCTTTCTTTCCATCCTCTTATATTACTTTTCTAGTAGAGGTACACATGCATATGGTGTCACGTCTAATATTATAGTCTAATCTATATTATTGTTTACAAAAGTTTCGTATAGGTTCCACGAACCCTTATATGTGCATTGTATGTGCACCTACTTCTTTGATTAATATTCATAACTCAATATTCTAAATTCTCTATTATATGTCATCAGCCTCTTACTTTTCTTTTCTTTTTCTTAATATGACAAGCTTCTTACTTTTTAATATACACGATTGCAAATTCTTTTTATTTACATTATTATTATTATTTATAAAAAATATACTTACAAGATTATTTAATATTTGGCTTTCTTTTATTCATTTAGGGATTTCTATATATTAATTACAAATAAGTTTAACTTTTTTAAAGCATAGTGAAATATTAATTATTTTCATAGATAAAAGTATTTATATTAATAAAGATGTGAGAAATCATAAAATTTTCAATACATTGATTCAAAATTTATTTTTATTTACTTAATATTTAAAGTCATCTAAATTTTAAATATATTTTTATAATATTTTTATATCATGAATAAAGGTAGTGCATAATTTTTCTCACTTCATTTCTGCAGACAATATTTATATATATATATATATATATATATATATATATATATATATATATATATATATATATATATCATTCTCTCTTCTTCTTTTTTGTAAAAGAGATTTTATTATTATCTGTCTAAAATAAATAGAATAATTTTACCCCATAAGATCAAAATAAAAATTATCGATCAAATATTGAGTTAACTCTTTTTTTTTTTTAATATTTCTTCACCGATTAATTGACTAATCGATAAGTTAGAATAACACTGAATCCGTTGTTGATCCACGTGCTTGGCGGTGATTGTGTGAACTTTTTTAACTTATATTTTCTCTCACACACATATATGACAATATTAAAAGGAAAAAATGTTTCTGAGATAAATTATCTGTATTTATTTTCAAAAGCCGTCGTTTTGGTATTGAAATTTTAAAAAATTGCAAATATAAAGACTATAATAACCTTGAAATAAATTAAAATTACAAAAATACCATGATTTTTACCCCAAAACCACGTCGTATTGATTTACTGTAGATAATTTATCTCCGGTAACTGCAGAAAAAGCAAACTCATATTAAAAATTAGGAAATTATTGTTATACGATCTTAACTATATGATTTAATATGTTAAAATTGTAAACTTAGTGTAATGAATATCACTCTGCACTTTACAGTTTTTCATTTCCTCTTTACACCAAGTTATCAAACTCTTTTGTTAAAAAAGAAAAAAAAAACCTGTATCCTTCCCTTGGAGTCATCATTTGGGTAACAACTAGAAAGTATGAGTTCTTAGATTTTCCTTAAAATTCTTGGAATACACCTTGGGCAGTTTTACATTTGAAATAAGCTAAAATAGCTAATCCAACATGTGCATTTTGTCTTTTGTTCAAAAAACATAGCGGTTGGTTGTGGCAATACTAAATTACTTTGATTGACAAACACACTACACATCACAATTAGAAAAAGGACATTGGTTTGTGTCTACACTCGCAATCCTGCAAATAAATTGTTAAAGCAACATATTGATATGGTACAACAACCAAATGCATGCACCAATTAGTTCGATTAATAACTTAATGCGTATATATAGTCAATTAAAAATATAAAATACAGAGAGAGCACTAACCTTGAATAAGTTCAAAAACATTAAATTTAAACTGGTGTCTATAAGAATATTAGACCCGGGAGACTAGAATAAAATGTCTCTATATGTATCTAGCTAGTACTCAGAATAATTAAATAATTAAAAAATTAAGCGGTGTTAATATAAATTTAAATTACAATGAATTTTATATATAACAAAATATATAACAGGTTAGATTGGGGCTTATCGACAGGACAATTATTTAAAAATAAAATAAATAATAGGAATATAAATTTAAATACTTACAAATATAAAATTAGTTATAAATATAATTTATATATATAATTCTATATTTTAAATATTCAATAATTTTTTATTTTAAAAGTTGTTCTGAACTATTTTAAGTGCAAAATATTTCCTTGCTTATTTACAATTATTGTTATTCACTTTTATATTTATTTACAATAAAACTAACTACAAATTTAAAAAGGTATATAAATTCAATACTTAAAAATTCACTTATGTCAAACTTTAGAAAATTTAAAAGAAATAAAGTTTTATTAAAATATGAATTTACCTTCCATAATTCATCTAAATTTGAATCCATTGGTTTGGAATGTTAAAAAAATGGTATTCGCCTAATAAGTGAGAACTAATATTGCATGCAAGGATAAGTTCTATGAGAAAGGATCGTCTCATATCTAATTTTAATATTACCATGTTATGTGATAAATCTCAATTATGATGGTCGTTAATTTGTCATTGAATGATTGAAATTTATATAATCTGATCATGTTAAAATTAAACATTAGAGAATCAATTTCCTTATTCTTTTAATTTTTCTCTTTTTCTATTAAACAAAATGACAAATATTAAACTCTTGATATTTGTATTTAAGACTTTATAACTAGATAAATTTACTTTGTAAATATTTATAACTTCATTAAATTTTAAACAAGTTCATATAATTCAAAAAATTTAATAAGATTTTTATGTTTTTAATTTCTTTTATAATTTAAAAAAGTTTTCAATTAAATGTTTACTAATTATAAAATTATAACCAAGTTCTTAAAATCTATAATAGCAATACAAAATATCTTCCATAGCTACAAATATCCATTTATATTTTAAAAAAAGTTAAAAGTATGAAACTTTAGTAAAAACATTAAATTATGGTAAATTATTTAAAATTCTAGTATTACTTAATTTGTTGTCACAAAAAAATTGAGAGGGTTATATAAAGTATTGTTTGAATAATTTGCACTGAAAAAATCAAACCGCTAAATTTTTACCTATGCTGAATAGATTGTCGAATAATAAAAATCTTCATTATAAGTATTATTTAATTAAAAGTATCTTAAAATATCCTTATTTAAGGAGATAATAAGAAGTGAGGATTTCAAAATATTTTATATTGAACAAATTGTTCATGGATTATAAGGAAAATAATCAAAATTTTGCTCACATTTATGTTGTATATTTGTGTGTAAATATTATTAAACTAGAAAAAATTAAATTATAAAAAAAACAATATTTTGTTTATTGAATGCATCAAGTCTAATGAAAGAGATGAAATCTTTTGATATTGTAATTTTTGATGACCTACGGATTAACCTTAACCTATAAGGCCGAATAAGACTTTGGCCTATACGAGCCTTTATTATTATGAGTTTTTTGGCCTTACGAGCTTTTTGGTCATAACCTACATAGACTAAAGTGACCGTTTTGATAGCTCTACAATAGATCTTATTGGGAGTGGATTCTCTCATATATTAGTTAACATGATCATGTTATGTGGAAGAATCTTGTCCATACAAGGGTGGATTAGTTGTGATAAGGGAAGAGAGAAAAAATGTAAGGATAAGAAATTACAAAATCTTGATGGTTAAGATCCTTTTACATGACAAGCTTATGTTAATTAACACATGAGAGGATCCATTTTCAACCTTATTAAAAAATTATCATGGTGACAAGTCTTGAAGATTTATATGTGATAAATTTAATTAGTACAATACAATTAAAAAAATAAAAACAAAAAGTTTCATTATTTGAGAATAAAGATGATAACAACTAAAAATGTTGAACAAATAAAAGGAAACAAAATCACGACAACTTAAGAATGGAGTCTAGTGTAACATTCAAATAATAATAATAACAAGGTATATATTAAAAAAATATGAAAATAGAATAATAAATAAATAAATATTAAAATGATTAAAATAATATAATTAAAAAAATAACATGACAAAGAGGGGGGCAACGTGGAGGCACTCCCTCCAAACCAAATTGATGACTAAGTTTTAGATTTTATCAAAGTAATGATTAGTTTAGAATTTTATTAGGATATAATTAAGAAAGGGAGAAAACAAAAGAAAATCAGCGGCCACTATATAATATATAACACCCACCCACCCTAATGTTACGTTGAAAGAAGAAGAAAAAAACAAGGAGAGAGAGAAAAGCAAAGGAGAAAAAGAAAGAGAAAGATAGAGAAAAAAGAGAAGAGAGAGAGAGATAAAGATAATATTGAGAGAGCACTTCATTCTCCTATTTTCCTTCTTTTTCAATTATTTTTAAAGTTGATATTTTTGGTTAATTTTTTTAAAGTTGTGATGGTGTCGTTACTATGGCAAACTATTTTCATGAATTTCTTCTTCTAGTTGGCTTTATTTCTATCTTTAGTTTTATTTTATCTTTGTTATATTTAGTTTTCAAATTTTAGTTTTATGAAGCTGGTTATAACACTGATAATTTCTTCGGTAGCAAATTAATATTAACAGAATACATAATTTTTAACTGCATTATTCTGATGTGAACTAACCCACAAATGTTTGGATTCAGATGATAATATTATAAAGGACGTCTTACTTGACTTTGAGCTCAGCCACTTAGAACCTTTTACAATCAGAGACCCTCAGAAGCTGGGTTTTAGAAGTTTTAGTTAAATATTACACATTCTTTACAGTGTTTATTAGTTATTTTTTTATTACGAACATGCTTGAGAGAATGATATTTTTTGTTATTGCGGCAGGACTAGTTATAGTTGAAAAACCTCAATATTATTGAGATTTATCTCACGTGTGTTTATTTTGATGCTACCCTTTCCAGAAAATCAACATGTCTAGTGTTATTCTTACTAGTGATGGATGAGGAGTAGCCATCTACTTTTTTTAGGATTGAACAGAATTCTATATCGTATTGGCAAATGAAGAAGTGGCTGCAATATTTTACCCAGATATGATAGAGACTTTTATAAATAGATCAGACTAGATGAGACTCTAGCGGTGTACATATTTATGATCCCAAATAGTTAGGATGTAACCAATGTAATCCACTAATGTAAGATAGCCTAGGATGTAGGAATCAAAGTATTTTACTAATGTGAAATAGCTTAGAATGTACAAATCTATGTACTTATCTCTGATATATGTATAATTAACTCAAGGGTGTCTACTTTTATCTTATGTATAATATGATCCTATGTCTATTTATATTCTTTTACTCTTTCTTTAATTTTTTATATGAGTCAAGAAGCAATGTGATATTCTCCCTGCTAACTAGTTATAGAGGATGTTGCATTTTATGGTTGAGGTAAATAAAAGACTTAAACTATTCATATGTATCATAGTTGTTTGGAACCTGTCATAGATCATGCATATCTCGAATTATTTAGTAATGAGCGTGATCTACTCATTACCATGAAACAATATATGCAGGTCTATGGAAGATACAAGACAAACATCTTCAATTTCTGAACTAGAAGTTAACCTAGTAACTGATGCATTTACCCGGTTGTCAGAAGCTCTTAGAGAACAAACTGTAACAAACCCGCAAATTATTCAGGAGGTAAGAGAGGACCGTGCAACCAAAAACCACACCTATAACTTTGAAAGTAAAAGTGGACCTACTACTCAGGGAGGACCTAATCATGATTACAAAGGACTAACTGAATTCCGCAAGCATAAATCTTCCACCTTTCGGGAAGATTATAACCCGAGGCAGCTGTGGAATGGTTGCAAGAACTTGAGAAAATATTCCTAATAATTCACCGTGTAAATTTTGCCACATATATGCTGATTGGAGAAGCAGACCATTGGTGGACAAGTACAAAAAGATATTTTCAAAGCCAAATAACATAGATTACTTAAGCGACATTTAAATCTGCCTTTTTCGAAAAATATTTTCCTAAAAGTATAAGAAACAGGAAAGAAATAAAATTCCTTGAACTAAAACAAGGTAATACGACTGTTGGTGAATATGTGGCAAAATTTAAAGAACTATTCAGATATTTCAATTATGTACAAAACCAACCTAATGAAGAATGCTTGAAAACTAAGTTTGAATATGGATTAAAACCTGCACATATTTCATCACTAATTAACGGGTGCAGAGACATTGAGGCAAGTAAGATGGAAACTGAGGAGGCAAGGGACAAAGTTAGAGGTAGAAAACGGAGAAGGAAAAATGAAAACAACAAATGGATGTTTCCACGAGCACAAAACTTAGGAAACAACTTTACTAGCAAGGAAGGGAAGGAAAATGCAAGTTGAATGAATTCTCAGATACAGGCATGTCTAAAATGCAAGAAGAATCATGTTGGAGAGTGCCTAGCAGAAAAATTTGTGTGCTTTATATGTGAGAATTCAAGACACATAATGAAGCAGTGCCCTCAAAATCAAGGTCAAAATTCATTTAACCAACCTATAGCCAAAGGAAGAGTTTTTACCCTCAGTGGCCAAGAAGCGGCTCAAGCTTCAAACTTGGTTTAAGGTACGGGTCTAATACAAGATTCTCTTATAACTATACGTTATGATTCTAGGGCTAACCATTCTTTCATCTCCCTATCTTCTCCTTAGAGATTAAAGTTACTGATTTCCATTTCACCTTCTCATCTTAAAGTCTTTCTTCTACGAGAGGAAAAATAACCATATTCCAAAAGTCTAGGGGAATTGTCCTCTTCAAATCAAAGGGAAATTATTTGAAATAGATTTAATTTGTCTGCCTATGATTGACATAGAAGTGGTTCTTAGCATGAATTGGTTATTTGTCAATTATGTGGTCATTGATTATCATAATAAAAATTAATTTTTATAAAAGAATTATAACTTCCAATTAATCTTTTATTTTTGTCAACCTCACAACTTAGGAAGAGTTTATTAGAAGGGTCACAAGGATAAGTTCTCTTTAATCTTTCAGAAACAAAGGTTAAACTTGATATAACTAGTATTCCTATTGTCTCTAAATACTCGGAGGTTTTTTCAGATGATATTCCATGTTTTCCCCCGATAAGAGAAATTGAATTTTCCATTTATTTGATACCTGGAGTAGGTCCAATTTTTATTGCACCATATAAGATGTCACCCTTGAAGCTCTTTGAACGAAAGAAACAAATAGAGCAACTTCTATCAAAGTAATTCATCACACTACATGTGTCACACTAGGGAGCACCAATGCTCTTCGTCAAGAAAAATGATGGAAGTGTGAGGCTGTGTGTGAATTATAGGCAACAGAGCAAGGTTATCATTAAAAATTAATATCATTTGCCTACAGTAAAAGAATTTTTAGATCAGTTGAGAGGAACCACAGTATTTTCTAAAATAGATTTGAGGTCAAGATATAACCAGATCAGGATCAAGACAGAAGATATTTAAAAGACGGCTTTTAGAACTAGGTACAAACATTATGAGCATCTAGTGATGCCTTTTGGGTTAACAAATGCTCCAGCTGTATTTATGGATTTCATGAACAAAATTTTTAGGTCTTACCTGGATTAATTTATAGTAGTGTTTATTGATGATATTTTAACATATTCTAGGAATGAAGAAGAACATAAGGAGCATTTGAGGATAGGTGTACAAGTTTTAAAAGATACTTAATTATATGCTAAACTTAAAAAATATGAATTCTGGATAAAGGAAGTTAAATTTTTAGGGCATGTGATATCAAAAGAGGGAGTATCAGTGATCCTAGAAAAATTTAGGCTGTAGTGCACTGGGAGAGACCTAAGACTATCACTGAAATATGAAGTTTCCTAGGATTGGCAGAATTATATAAGATGTAATAAAGGGTTTTCAGAATTAGTATTACCTTTAACTAGGTTGACTAGAAATGGAATTCCTTTTGTTTGGACATAACAGTGTGAGGATTGGTTTCAAGATTTGAAAAATAAGTTAACATCTGCACCAATTTTAAAATAATTGATCCATTAGGAAAGTTTGAAGATATATTGATGCATCTAAAAAGGTATTAGAATGTGTTTTAATGTAAGAAAGAAAAGTTGTAGCTTATGGATAAAGACAATTAAGACCTTATGAGAAAATTTATTCAACTCGTGACTTAGAATTGATTGCAGTAGTTTTTGTACTCACAATTTGGAGGCATTATTTGCGTAGGTCAAATTTGAGGTTTTTAGCGATCATAAGAGTCTTAAATATTTATTTGACCAAAAAGAATTAAATATGAGGCAAAAGAGATGGATGTAACTTTTGAAGGATTATGATTTTGAACTTATATATCATCTAGGAAAAGCAAATGTGGCAGCTGATGTTTTAAGGAAAAAATCTCTTCATATGTCACATTTAATGATTAAAGAGATGGAGTTATTAGAAAAATTTAGATACATAAGATTATATGTAACTGTTTTACCTCGAAGATTGGGTATTAGTAAAATAAAGGTGGACAATGAGTTAATAGATAAAATTAGAAAAACTCAGCAGGAGGATTCAAGTTTAGAAAAACTTCTTGAACATGAAGGATTTATCAAGGGGGAAGATGAATTAGTGAAATTTCAAGGAACGATTATTATAACTAAGAAAGAAGAGTTGGTGAAAGAGGTATTAGATGAGGCACAAAACAATAAATTCATGATTTACCCTAGTTCCACTAAAATGTATCAAGATTTGAAAAAGATGTTCTGGTGGTCTTGAATGAAAAGAGATATTGTTGAGTATGTTTCAAAATGTCTAATTTGTCAAAAAGCTAAAGTTGAACATCAAAAGCCTTCAAGATTACTTCAACCATTAGAATACTAGAATGGAAGTGGAAAAGTGTAACCACAGATTTTGTGATGGGTTTGCCAAGAACCCATGAGGGGTATAATGCAATTTGGGTAATCATTGATTGATTAATCAAATCTGCTCATTCTCTTTCAATTAGAGCTCAATATTTCATTGAGATATTAGCCCAATTGTATATAAAAAAATTGTCAAACTTTATAGGATACCTCTAAGTATTGTATCAAATAGATACTCTAGATTTACTTCTAGATTTTGGGGATCTTGCAGCAAACTTTTGGAACTAAGTTAAGACTTAGTACAACCTATCACCCTCTAACTGATGGTCAAAATGGTAGAACCATTTAAACTTTAGAGAATATGCTTAGAGCTTGTATTCTTGAACAAAGAGATAGCTACGATAAATACTTATCATTAATAGAGTTTGCCTATAACAATAGTTTTCACTCTGACATTAAAATGGCTCCATATGAGACACTCTATGGAAGGAAGTGTAGATCTTCACTATGTTGAAATAAAAAAGGGGAAAACAATTGTTAGGACCAGAATTAGTCCTAGAAACCTCAAGACAAATTCAGATGATTAAGAAAAATCTTGAAAAAGCTCAAAGCAAATAGAAAAGTTATTCCGATAAAAGATGAAAACCTTTGGATTTTGAGGAAGGAGAACATGTCTTTCTAAAATTTTCTCCTACCATAGGTGTAGGCAGGACACTTAGAGTTAGGAAACTGAGTCGTAGGAACATTGGTCCATTTCAAATACTCTAAAAGATAAGGTCAGTTGCTTACAAACTTGCTCTTTCACCTCATCTTTTTAATCTCCATAATATTTTTCATGTTTCTCAGCTTAAAAAATATGTCCCAGATCGGTTTCATATTCTTGATGTAGACTCAGTACGAGTTAAAGAAAACTTAACTATTAAAGTAAGCCAGTTGAAATCCTTGATAAGAGTTTAAAGCAACTGATAAATAGGATGGTTCCAATATTTAAAGTATGTTGGGAAGAACTTTCACCACAAGAAGCTACATAGGATAAATAAGAAGATTTACGATAGAATTATCCAGAATTTTTTCTAGAAGGTATGTTTAAATTTTGAGGACAAATTTTTTTTGTAGGGAAGGATAAATGTAACATTCAAATAATAATAATCAAGGTATATATTAAAAAATATGAAAATAGAATAATAAATAAATAAATAATAAAAATATAATTAAAAAATAACATGGCAAGGAGGGGGGCAACGTGGAGGCACCCCTCCATGCCAAAGTGATGACTAAGTTTTAGATTTTATCAAAGTAATGATTAGTTTAGATTTTATTAGGATATGATTAAAAAAAAAATCAACAACCACTATATATGTAAAAATAAAGTGAAAGGAAAGGAAAGGAAAGGAAAGGAGAAAAATAAAGAGATAAAAAAGGTAATGTTGGGATATCACCTCATTATCCTATTTTCCTTCTTTTTCATTTATTTTTAAAGTTGATATTTTTTTTGTTATTTTTATTAAGCTGTGATAGTGTCGTTACTCTAGCAAACTATTTTCATGAATTTCTTCTTCTAATTGACTTTATTTCTACCTTTAGTTTTATTTTTTATCTTTTATTTAGTTTTCAAAATTTAGTTTTATTAAGTTGGTTATAAGACTGATAATTCCTGTGGTATCAAATGAATGTTAACATAATATGTGATTTTTAATTGTATAATTCTGATGTGAACTGGTCTACAAAGGTTTGGGTTCAGATGGTAGTATGGTAAGGGACACCTTACTTGGCTTTGAGCTTAGCCATTTAGAACCTTTCACATTCAGCGACCCTCAGAGGCTAGACTTTATGGGCCTGTTTAGAGCACCTGATAAAGAAGATATGATATGATAACTTATCATATCCTACTTTTATCTCTTGTTTGGGGGGTCAATAGGATATGATTAGGTTATTCTATTGTCTCATTTTATCCTATCCAATACATGATTTCTTATCCTATGGGGGGAGCTGGGTTATGATTCAACAGGATATGATATCAATATTGGATACCCAATATATACCCACACTACTCAATATATACTCACGCTACCCAATATATTTGTATTTATTGCATTATATTTTGTTTTTTGTTTTTTCCTTTTTCCTTCTACATAATCTTATCAGATTGCTAATCAGGTGCTTATCAAACACAGGACATGATATAGGCTTATCAGCTCCATATCATATCCTACCCTTATCAGCCTCATATCATATCCTACCCTTATCCTATCTTGTCCACCAAACGAGCCCTAATAGTTTCAGTTAAATATTAGACATTTTTTTCTGTGTTTATTATTTCTATTATTATTTTCTTATTATGAATATGCTAGAGAGAATGACATTTTCTATTATTGAGGTTAGACTGATTATAGTTGGAAAACTTCAATATTACCGAGGTTTATCTTAGATGTGTTTATTTTTATGCTAATCTTTTGAGAAAATCAACATGTCTAGTGTTGTTTTTACTGGTGACAAATGAGGAGTAGCCATCTATTTTTTTGAGGATCGAACGAATACTGCAACAAGCTGGAAAATGAAGGAGTGGCTACAATATTTTACACGGATGGGATAGAGACTTTGATAAATAGATCGGACTATATGAGAACATATTTATGATCCCAAATAGTTAGGATGTAACCAATATTGTACTCCACTAATGTAAAATAGCCTAGGCTGTAGGAATCAAAGTATTTTACTAATGTGAAATAGCTTAGAAGGTAAAAAAACTATGTACTTATCTCTAATGGGAGAGTTATAATTATTATCTATTTTTTTACTATATCTTATTATCAAATCTTAACTGTTGATTTCCGTCCATCTAACGGTTATAATTTATTAAAAATTAAAAATTAATTAAAAATTAATAATTAATTAATAAATATAACCCAATAAATTACAACCGTTAGATTGACAGAAATCAACGGTTAAGATTTAGTAGTAAGAAGTAGTAACTATAAATTCCCCATATCTAATATATGTATAATTAACTCAAGAGTATTTGCTTTCATCATACGTGTAATATGATCCTATGTCTATTTATTTTTCTTTTATTCTTTCTTTAATTTTTTATATAAGTTAAGAAATAATATGATATTCTCTATGCTAATTAGTTATAGAGAATGTTACATCTACAATTGAAATAATCATTTCTTGATAGAAGAGATCAGAAATATTTTTCCTATCGATTAAAAATTAAAATCCAGGCTTTTAAATTATATTACTTACGAAATTAATTCTAGGTGACTTAATTAAGCATTTGTTCTAATTAATAACATCTATTACTAAAAAAGTTTAATTTCAACCAAAAATTTTAAAGGATTTGAAATCGAAATTTGCTGAGAAAAAGCAAAAACATGATTTCCCTGTCGATTACAATCAGATACAACATTTGTTTAGAAATATATATAATTTTTAATGTTTTTTTAAAGTATATAAATTCAGCTATGTAAATATAAAAAATTTACAACTTTCGCATATGAAAAATAATTTTTTTTTTCTTTTATGAATAAAAAAATTCATATATCTTTTATAAAATTTTGCTAACACATATATTAAAATATAAAATTTAATTTATATGTGCTACAATTACACTGTTATTTAATATTTATCGTAAGGAAAAAATATGTATTATTTTAAAGGATGTAAAGTTGTGTCATTTTAGGTGAGAGAAAGAGATAAATCATGGGGAGAGAGAATGGACAAAAAAACATAAAGATGTGGATCTCACTTCTTTGTAAGAGTGAAATGATACAAGTTGTGTCATTTAAAAGGACAAATATTTTTCTCATGTCGTAATACCTCTCTCCATGTTTTTTTTTCCACCAATATAAATTATAAGTTAATTGTTAAAGTGATAAACTCGAAATCACATGTTTAACCATTGATAAGTACATACATAAAAATTCTTATAAAGTTATTTCAATTTAATTAATGATATCGAGTTCGAATCTGAATATGTAATTACATTAAAAACTTAATAAGGAATATTTTGTCGTGATTGTGATCTTAATCGATTAGACTGAATAATTTGATTAATCAAAGTATTAATAAAAAAAATTCAAAAAATAAATAAATTGCATGTTTGAAGGAACCAAACTCATTCCACTCAAATTAATACATAAATATTAATATGTGTTAGTACATGATTTGATAATATTCAAAATAAAAAATAACGGGATAAATTAATTGTAATATTTTTTAATAAACCATTTAGTATCAAGTCATCAACAGGAACTGATTAATCCAGAATCGAATTGGGTATGATAAAAAATGACAAACTCTCTTTATTAAATTTTTAACACAATTAACCCCAATTAATTTAATTTTTTATACCAAAAATGTATTAAAAATAAGGGTTCAGTTTTTCTACAGTTAATATAGATAAGTTATTTATATTAAGTCAAAAACGATGTCGTTTTAAAAAGAAAATCAAGGTATTTTATAATTATAATTTATTTCAGGGTTATAATAGTCTTTCTCATTATGATTTTTTTAATTTTTCAACCTAAAATGACATCGTTTCGAGAATAAATATAAATAACTTATATACATTTACTGTAGAACGTTAAAGCCTAAAAATAAATTCATACAAAGTATTTTTTATAACTACTTTTATTTAATGAAAAAGTATTTCTCCGGTCACTAGAAATAAAATTATCTCCAGTGAGCTCAAAATGACATCATTTTAAGTTATAAAATTAAAAAATTATAATGATAAAAACTAATATAATCCTACAATATATTATAATTACAAAAATATCTTAATTTTCATCTCAAAACGACATTATTTTAGACTCACCAAAAATAACTTATATTCGTTCTCTAAAAAATCCTTTAGCCTTTATTTAAATATTCAACCGAATTCAGAATGTACATAGCTAAGATTCATAGACCGACAAATTGGAACACCCTCCCAGATTTTTCAATTCAAAATTGTGACGCTGAAGAATAAATATCGAATCCAGGTAATTAAATGATTAAAATCTTGGCCAACCAAACAAACTACACAATCCTAAGACTAAAGTAGTAATTATCTTAGTTGACGAGCGCAGAATTTAACCATTATTATTATGAAATTAATATTTCTTATATTATAAGAAATAATTTTATATCTTTTATATATATATATATGGAAAAGATAAAATTATTTTTAACACTATAAGAAATATTAATTATCCTGTCGAAGAATCAAGAAGAAGACAAAATAGCAATGAATTGGAAAACACGTGTATTAAAACCTAAGCTGCTATTTTAATGCATTCAACAAAACTCAGCCACTTAACACTTCCAAGTGGAAGGGTTATAATAAAACTATTAAGACAAGTATTTGATTATGATTATCACTTTATTAGAACAAGTTTTAAAAAACAAAAACCATTGGCATTATATGCTTTTAAGTTTTATATCTCTACTTCTAGTTTCTTCAGCTGCGCCCACAGTCCCAACACCAAAACCGGAAACCGGTCTTTGGTTTTCTTCGAAACCTGTTTTCATTCCCGAAAACCAGGAGCTTTTTTTTGGTTTGTTCTTTTTTTTTTTCCTCATTGAAAAACCACTGCCAGTGGAATCTTACTCCACAGTATGTGGCGACTCGTTCGCACTCTGACATCTGAGCGTGCGTGCCACGCGCCTCTCTCTTCACCTCTCTAATTTAATAATTTTGTATCCATTTGCATGCATCTGACACGACATCTGATGTATTTTGACAAAAATATTTCTCTTTTTAAGTCACATAATTTATAATATTTTATTTTCGAATTCACACTTTTATATTTTTTATTTTTTTTTTCTTTTATTTATTTTTTTTCTCACTTGAAATGACACAACTTTATATCTTTTAAAATGATACACATTTTTTTATATATTTTTACCCTTCTCCATTTCATTTTTTGTTTGCTTTCTATGTTCGGCATTTGAACCTTGACAACGAGGAAATTGTTCTACAACAATTGCGACATCGACCACAAATGCCGGTCCATTTCATTTTTTTTTTGTTATTACAGATTTCATAATGTCCGCGTCTTTCAGAGGGTAATTTCGAACACAAAAAAACAAATATGATCCATTCCCATTCACCGAATCACCGGTTTAATTCTGTTAGTAAATAATTTATTAATTTAATACGAAAAGATATGTATTATGGATTATGCATTTAAATAGCATATAATCTCATGTGTTATTTGTGAAAAAATTAGCACACACTATTTACGCTTTTCAAGACATACATTATTTTCATGCGCGTCTTGCAGGTTCAACGCACAGTAGGTGTGCTGTAACGTCTGGCCACTTACAAGAATAATGACTGTCCTCACACACTAATATGAGACTTTTCAGTGTGCTTTGTCTTCACTCGCACACTTCCCAGGAGGTCACCCATCCCAGAATTACTCCAAGTCAAGCACGCTTAACTGTTGAGTTCTTTCGATCCGGGCTACCGAAAAGTTGCCAGCTCTTGGGATGTTACATGTCCATCAGCTTCCGCCTGGTTCGCCCTCGAACCACACCTTACTGGAAGAGAGGCCCTGATCTGATACCACTTGTAACGCCCGGCCACTTGCAAGAATCAATGACTGTCCCTTCCCTGCACACTAACACGAGACTTTTCAGTGTGCTTTGTCCTCACTCGTACACTTCCCGAGAAAACTTCTCAGGAGATCACTCATCCCATAATTACTCCAAGTCAAGCACGCTTAACTGTAGAGTTCTTCCGATCCGGGCTACCGAAAAAAGTAGTATAGGTAGTACCAATTAATTCTTATAAGTCATTCCTAACTGTACCGTCCCATGCCAACACAGTCTATGGAATCCCTCTCTTTTGGGTGTTGATTCGATTCATTCATGAACCCCCAAGCTGCAAGATTTGGCATGAGCCGCTCATTGTCCGTGCCCTTTCGCACCAGCGATCACTCCCTGCCCTTGCCCAGCTCTTGGGATGTTACATGTGCGCTGTCTTTTATTCAAGTTAAATAATTTTAATGAGACAAGTTAATGCGAGATGATAGAAAAAAAATTGTTGAGATAAGAAATGATTAAAATTATTATCATTAATTTGTCTATAAATAAATAAGATATTCTCACATGATATAGTCATTTTAAATAACACATAAATGAATTTACTCCCAAATCAACGGTGATATTAAATAACACATGAAAAAATTGACTTCAAAAGCAATAGTAATTAAAGTTAACAAAACCCCCAAGGGTAGCTCAGTTGGCAGCTGAGCTCCCAAGGGATTGCTTGGTGCAGAGATCAAACCCTGCCTCAAGCAGTTTTTTGGAAAATCTTTGGGGGCCAGAGGATAAGCCAAAAAATTTCGGTTGGGGGATTAGTCTCGTCCTTTCTCCGGTTGCGAAGCTTAGTGCACCCACTGTTACAATGAGGGGCTAGCCCAAACGGGCCGTACCCCGAGGGCATGGTGTCCAGAAGGTTGAATGGGGATACCTCCTGGCAATGTACCAAAAAAAAAAAAAAGTTAACAAGAGATGAGAGAAAAAAATTATTGGGAGAGAAAATAATAAAATTATCACAATTAATTTAGGGTTGCTTTTTCTGCAGTTACTGCAGATAAATTATCTGCAGTAAGTCCAATATGACATCGTTTTGAGACAGAAATCATGGTATTTTTCTAATTTTAATTTATTTCACGGTTATTATAGTCTTTATAATTATAATTTTTAATATTCCAATCCCAAGACGACGTCGTTTTGAGAATAAATGCAGATAACTTATCTGCAGAAATATTTTTCTGATTAATTTATCCATAAATAATTACAAAAATTCACATAACATATTAGAGAATCCCCTCCCACCATGGGATTGGCTTTTTTACCCATCTATATCAAATGGTAAATAGTTTAATTTATTTGATAAGTTATTGAGTTTTATTAATCTCATGCAATAGGAGAGAACTCTCTCATGTAATAGCGATAATCATGTGTGGGACCCACCTATTATAGAAAAAGAAAAAAGGAATAAAAAAGTAACACGAAAATCGATGTATGTGTAGAAGAGAAAAATTCTCTCCTATAACTTAAGAGTATATTTTTCCTAAGTTATTTATCATTTTAATGCGAAAAGATGCATGTTTTTTTTTTTTTTGGTAAGCAAAAGATGCATGTTTAAATAACACATGAGACTATCCATTCTCTATGCTCATTTTATTTGTAATATAATGATTCTCATATTTTCTAATTGTACTCTTACTGCATCACTTTACCGAAAGCATATAGTAATTCATGTCATTTATGAATATAATGTTACTAAATTAAATCTAAACGAGTGCTATAATTAATTGATTTTTTATATTTTATTTTTTAAATAAAAATAATTAGTTACATTTTTATATTTTAATATGTTTATTAATCAAAATAAAAACATTAACTAAATGACAGCGTAGTTTAGCTAAATTGATATAATTATATTTTTAAAATTAGAGTATTAAATAATTTATTTTAATTTTCGTTCTAAAACTCTAAATAGTATTTATTTTAAAATGAGTGGAAGTAATAAATATTCTGTTTGTTTCCATATGATTATTATTTTATAAATTTTAATCTTTTTTCACTTTAAGAATAAAAAATAATAATTTTTTTTATCTTTTATTAGCTATATTAAGTAAAATGAATTGGAATAAGATTAAATTATCAAAATTTAATTATTATTTTTTTAAATTAAAGATGTTTAAGAAATTATTTAATCATTATATAAAAGCACTATAATTACAAGTGCGCCACGCCACTCATCAGATTTCGATAAAAGTGAATTGTGTGCATAAAAAGGTGGCATTTATGTGATGTTCCACGCCAGTGACGTGAGCTCCCATGATAGGGAGTTGAATTCACGCGCTTGAAATGAGAATGGGTTTTCTCACCCCCCACAGAATGGAAAATGAACTCGTTTAAGCTACGTTTGAAACTTAGAAAGTGGTTCGAACTTTCAAACATCGAGAAAAAACAAAAAACAAAAAAAAATACCATTGTTGTTTATTCAAATTCCGTTTTTTAGAAAAAAAAAAAAAAAAGGTTAAAAACAGCTGCTTCCCCCAGAACATGTGAAAAACCCAGCAGCGCCGTAACCCACAACACAACCACTATATAGCTGGTTTCCCTTACACGCACTTTCACAATCTTCTCTCTCTCTGACCCTCACACACATTCCTTTTTCCTCTTCACACAAATTCTGAATTGTGAGGTTTTTAATAAAAAAAAGAAAAGAAAAAAAGAGAAAAAGTTGTGACGAAATGCGAATGAGTTGTAATGGATGTCGGGTATTACGAAAAGGTTGTAGTGAAGATTGTAGCATAAGACCGTGTTTGGAGTGGATCAAGAGTTCACAATCACAAGCCAATGCAACTCTGTTCCTTGCTAAATTCTATGGTCGTGCTGGCCTCATGAATCTCATCAACGCTGGTCCTCACCACCTTCGTCCAGGTAATAATAATAATAATTATTATTATTTTTATACCTTCCTTTGTTCTTAGAAACTTCACACAATTGTTATTGTTTTCATCACAAGTTACATGTTATAATCATACAATTATGTTACAATAGACTCACACAATGCATTATAATTGGAGGGGTTGATTCACGTGATAATATGAGTCTAACATGAATTAAATGTTAAAAGAGCATGTTTAAATCAAGAGATTGGGTCAAACCTAGATATTTGTCTCAATTGTTTCAGTAACTTGATTCTAAAGGATAATTAAGGTGGAGTTCGAGTTGCCGGAGAATTTTATCAGCTACTTCTTCTTATTTGAGTCGAATTGAATTGGATTAATTGCATAATAAATAAATTAAATTGGACTAATGAAGTTATATATATATATAATTTGGGTGATGAGATAAAAAATAATAATGGAAGATTTTCAGCCCCACTTTACTATTATTTTTGTTAATTCTTTTATTTTATTTTATTTTGTATGGGAAACAAGTAGAAAAATTTTATTGATTGTGTTTTGGGTTTTTTTTTTTTTTGGGTTTGTTGCAGCGATTTTTCGTTCGTTGTTATACGAGGCATGTGGGAGGATCGTGAACCCGATTTATGGGTCGGTGGGTTTGTTGTGGTCGGGGAGCTGGCAGCTTTGTCAAGCCGCCGTTGAAGCCGTCTTGAAGGGTTCGCCAATAACTCCGATAACCTCCGATGCGGCGGCGTTTGGGCGGGGTCCACCACTTAAGGCCTACGACATACGCCACGTGTCCAAGGATGAGAACTTGGCCGCTTTACATGAAGGTCACCGAGTCAAGACTCGGTCCCGGTTCAAGAGAACCGGAAGTGGAGCCATCATCAAGCCTAAGACCCTCAAAGGAACCGAGGCCGGTTCTTCTGAACCGGATGTGGAGAACCGGTCGGCTAGTCATGAGTCTACGCTGAGCCGTCAGTCCGAGGCAGCGATGGCGGAGAGTGTGGTATCCGTGGAGACTTCGATCCTCTTCCATGATGAACCGGAGTCAAACGTGAAGGTGAGTGACCGAGCCGATGAGAGTGGTGGTGATGTTGGTTTAGAGCTGACGCTCGGGTTCGAACCGGATTCACGTGCGCATCACGTGATTCCCATGAAGAAGAGAAGGATTGAGTTGAAGGATTGGGAGAGCGGTTCATGCAAGATGGAATTGGGTCTTGAGTTTCCGGTTTGAACCGCTCACTCGGTTTTCACTCAATCGGCTTCTCGCAATACTTCTAGTAGAGATTAGAAGTTTTGAACCATTGTTATTAATTTTTTTTTTTTTTTTAATTTTTTGTTCTTTTTTTTCTTGGGTCAATCTTTGTGAATGCGGTACTGTATAATCATGGTTGGTATGTAGAGGGAAAAAGTAAACTTTAAAATTACAAGCACTTATTACAAAGAGAGTGATTTCATTTATGTACCGCACGTGTCACTAAAAACGAAAATTGTGGGATAATATAGGTAAATATGGAATTTTATTTTAATTATAAAAATAATATGAACTAAGATGTGTGTTGGGTATTTACTTAAGATGATAATTCCAATAGTTTTCTTCTAAACTTGGGAATTAATGAATCATTGGATAATACTTCGAAAAGCTAAGGAGATTGAACTATGGAAAGTGTTTTAGGTATGTGCCTATTAACTTAAGAGGTCATTCTTATAAATTTTGTTCCCTGTTAAACTTTGGAATGGATTGTTAGGATACTCTAACCAAAAAATTGGGAAGGACTTTGTGTAGCTGGATCATGCTATTTGGGCCAAATTGGGCTAGGTTGTTCTCAATCAGGATGGTTAATCACGGGTGAATGTCTAACGTTCAAATGTGAAATACATATCCTAAAGTCAAAATTCAAAGCAAAGCTCTTCTTTATTGGAGTTTATATGAATGCCAAACCTTTTTTTTTAAAGTGATTCTACTTGTATCAATTTGAATTATTCATCCTTTGTATAGTACATAATTTACCTCGGAGTACCTTTACTTATGCTTTATGGCTCACAAGAATCATATATATAAATATGGAGGGCAAAAGTTTTGAGAAAGATGTCCTATATTATTTCGAAGGCAATATAACCTAAAGGGTTGGCTTATACGGTGCTTTCCCCAATTGCATTGGGTTAATACAGCGAATGTGGCCTTCACTTGACATATATATATTTTTTAAGTTAAAAGTTATTTTCAAATTAAAAATAAAAAAAATAGCTTAAAAATAAAACTATTCTTAAGGTTTAAAGGGATAAGATGAAATGATTTGTCATTAGAATAAATCATTAGGGTAATGGACAAAATTTATAAATACAAATTTAAAAGAAGAGTAAAACTATGAAATACATATAAGGAATCCAAAAAGCTGTCATACACTTTAAAATAGCTCATTCTGAAAGTTTTTATTTTTTTTAATCATAAAAAAGTTTTTTTTTATAATAAGAGCTGTTCGAAAATTATGTTAGGTCAAATTTCTGCTATAAAAAAAAAAAACTAAAAATAAGACATGTCAAACAAGCACTAAATTTTTTTTTGTCACAATTGACATGGAAGAAGTCTAGTCTCAGGTATATGAAAGTTGACTAAAAAATATATTGTATCATAATAAAAAAAAATTATTTTTGTGCCATTTATGATCCTAAACCTCATAAAGAAAGTTATTACGTGGATTTTATAGGCTCTAAAAGATAATGGCTCAAGGCAATCCCGATTCCAAGTGTGAATAATAAATAATGGGCTTTATCCAACTAAGAAATTTGTGTTCTACCCAAATTCTATCACCTCATGTAAACCCTACCTATTTAGAGAGAGTTTAACTCTACATATACACGCTTCTTAAATCCTAGCTCTCACTACATATCACTCCTTTGGATTCTAGTCTTATTGTGTATAAGTGATGTGCGATTTTCTCCTCTATAGATACCGTCAATTATCAAATCCAATATTAGCTACAATTTCTCTTGGATCGAATATAGTCTTTCTCTTGAAGTTTATGGTATACCTTTACTTAATTAGAATGAGCTAATTCTTCCATTCCAAAACTTTTTATGCATCGAAAGAAAAATAAAAGATATTAAGGTATGAGAATTTTACCACAAAGTTTAACTCAATTATATCTATTCCTTAAGCAAAAACTTGAGAATTAATTTCCCCCGTATGAACAATATGGAACAAACCACAGCTTCTCAAATTGAATTAAATTAGTGATTTTTTGTTTTAAGTGCCATCGGAAGATACCTTCCTCCACTTCTATGCCTAGTATAGAGTAATCAAATTGAAGTTCATAGAATGAATCCTTCACTCTCTTTCTATTGGAATAATATATAATTACTTTATTTCTTTCGAAAATGCTCTTGCTCAAACCCTCTTTCTACAACTTTTTTTTACCGTAAAAAATAATGTGTCACAATTACGGTGTTTTCATGTATAGCATTGCCATTTGTACATGCATGCGAAGAGGTTTAAGTTAGGGTGACAATTTTGAAAATAATTCATGGGTATAACACGAAATATTTGTGTTTGAGTTAACCTATTTTTGAATTTGTGTCGTGTTCGTGTTGATAAATTTTGACACGAAAAAATTTATATCGTGTCGTGTATCAATCCGCAAGCATAACTCTGACCTGCGTTAATCTTTTTTTAGATTATTCGTGTCTTCATGAGACATTACAACGACGTTGGTGAAAGTAATATTCAGTATATAAGTTATTCGTGTCCTATCAATCTGAATAATAAGATTGTCAGATTATTTATGTCTTGTCAATCCGGAAAATAAACGGATCATGTTAGTGTAGAAAGTTTTTTTTTTTTGGTAAACAAAAGGCGTAAGCCAAAAACCAAACAAAGGAGGAAAAGAAAACCTAACTACTGCAAACTATAGAGTGAATCCTTCCCACACCAGCAATGTCCTCAAGCAACAAAAGGTGGAATACTAGGGGAATCCCCCCAATCTGTGGCGGACACAGGATTTTGTATAATGGGGGGAGAAAATAAATTTTTCTATATTATAAACAAAAGTACATACAATCATACATGAATCTAATATAAAAAATTTGAAAGAGTTTTATTACAAAATTCATGGTCAATTGAGGCTCGTTCAATTTTTGATAGGTCGACTTTTTAGCTTGTTGACCAGAATGCCATTACCAAAATCAAATTAAAGGAATTCATGTTTAGAAAGAGAGAAAAAAATTCTTACAAGAAGGAGACAATGTGTACTGCAGTGTGATGTATCCGCTAATTAAAGGAGAAGAAATAAAAGAATCAGCGATCAAGAGTAGGTTTCATTTTTCAAAAAAGAGAGAGTAGGTTTTGTAAAAAGAATATATAAAAAAAAAATGAAGGTTGCTATTCTTAAATATTAAATAGAGATAGAGTAAAATCAAGGAGTATTGGACTAATAGTTAAAAAATAGCCCACGAAGCCCATTAAAATTTTCCAGCCCAACATTAACATAAAGGAGTGTGCAATTCTGAAAATTATATATATTTATTAAAAAAAAATCTGAAAATCTGGGAGGGGCGGTGGCCAACCCTAACCCCTCCCGTGCGTCCGTCTCTGGAAAAAATATTCAGTGGTTATCTTTTTTTTTCTTTTCTCTTTTCTCTTTCTCTCTCACTCTCTCTTTTCCCGGCACACATGTGCCGGGATCACTACATATTCTCTCCCGCCTCTGCCCCCAATACAGATGATCTTCCTACTCCTCATTATTTAGTATATAATTAGCCATCCAATCTGCACAAGTGTTATCCTCGCTTAAAGTATGATTAAAAGTCACAAACCAGTCTCTACGAATCCATGTTCGTATGCGAGAAATCAGATAATTTTCACGGAATGCTTCACCTTGTCTGGTGAGTACAATAATCACACTAGCTGAGTTACTTTCAATAATCACATCCCGAAACCCAGCATTTCATGTCATCTCCAACCCCCTTCGTACACCCCAAATTCCGCTCTAAATGAAGAATATATCCCCACCTTGAAAGCACAGCCCCCCAGCCACCTACCTTGTCAATCATGCATAACACCATCGCAAGCAGTTGGGCCTATATTTGTATTTTGTTCATGGCGAGTGCCTATATATTCATATCTGACCTCGACTCGACACAAACATGACCCGCACCACTAATTTAAATACATATTTATCTCATGCATTCATTTACTTGCATCCAAAATCCTTACCATCATTATTCACACACGTCTCACATATTCCTATGCAAATTATGAAATAACACCTAAGCCTCGTTCGATCTAAACTTTTCTGTTTGATCCTCGTTGTAAAGATACCTTGTATAACATTGTGCAACTATATTTAAGAAAATACATGAAGTAGATGTCAAACAGTGCCAGAAATAAATGTTGGTTGGAATAAAAGAGTGAGAAAACCAAGTAGTGGGATAAGCAGAATCATGGACTAGTGGAAGCAGATGATAAGGTGGCGGAGAAAAAAAACCCTTTAAGGTCCAAAATGTAGATACTGACCCTACTATTATTAGTTGTGTCAAACACATGGGGGCATTCTTCATCATTGAAAGTAGATCAAATGACATTATAATCAAATCAAATCATTATTCTCAAGTTTTGTGGAGCGAAGCAAAAGAATATCTCTTTCTTAAACCATAAAATGGCATTTGTGTCGTTTTTAATTTTTGTTTATGGGCCCTTTAAATTTTATCTAAACATCACGTGTAATTGTGCAAAAGAAAAAAGAAAAAAGAAAAGTCATAGTTAAGGTGATACCAAATTTCTTTAAACTTGTTTGTATTTTAATTATCATCATCCTCTTCCACATCATGTCATGAACTTTATAACAAAAAATATAATCCCCCTCTATTATCTTTGCTAGTTTGGAAGAGTTTTTTAATTAGTGTGCATATCGTAATCCTTGCAATCATTACTTCATGTCTTTCTTCATTGTAAAATTTGAAAATAAAAAATAAAAATAAAGGAAAAAACATAAAGTCATTACAACTTGAGTCATGATAGAACTCTATTAAAGTCTACAAAATGAAGGAACATGTCTTATGTATCCAAGGGCTTCAAACAAACTTGAACCCCATATTTAGGCTTAATTGTGAGGACAACCACAGGTGCATGCTTATAATTCTCTGAAATTGTAAAGCTAAACTTTGAGATCAACATGGCCAATATAATCTTAGCTTCCATCATGGCAAATGATTGTCCAACACAATTTCTAGGGCCAGAAGCAAATGGTATAAAACGGCCAGGTATGAATGACTTTGAAGCAAACCTCTCAGGGTTAAACTCATTTGCATCTTTGCCCCATAGTTCTTCACTATGATGAATAGCCAGCACTGGAATCCAAATTGATAAGCCTTTAGGAATATAAAGGTCACCTAACATAAAGTCTTCAAAGGTCATTCTAGGAAGCACAGTTGCTGGAGGATAGAGCCTCATTGACTCATTAATTACCATATGTAACTGCAACATCAAATAAGACCATAGTTTAGTTTATTATTGTGTTGGCTAACAAAGATAAAAGCTACCCTTTTTTTTTTTGTGGCAGTTACAATATTTTAAGGTAAAGCTGATTCTTTGACCATCTTTTCAAAAATCTAGCCTATTATAAAAAATTTAGTACTGTACTATTTGGTTCACATGAATTTTCTATTGGGCCTTCTTAGCTCTATGAGATAAATAAATACTCATAAATTTCTGAAGTGGGTAGCCATAAAACCATGTCATTGAGTAGAATAGGGTCCACTCATTTTTTTTTTTCATTTTAGTTTTCTTTCTCCTCCAAGAATAATAAAAATGTTAGGAGTCACCAAGAGGTGGTCTTACAATTCTTTATAGAATTAAGTTTTCCATAAATCTATTTAAAAATATTGATATAAATTGTTCATGAAGTAAAATATAATCTAATAATACTAAGATATGTAATGGGGGAGAATCTTAATTTTTTTTAAAAAAGTATGGCTGTAACCTTATTCTAAAATTCAAGCCTTCGCGTACTGAATTAAATAGTTTTTAATTTTTAAGCATTTGGATGCTCTCAAAGAAAGATAACCCATTTTAAATATCCTTGAAAATAACATCAATTACAGTTTCATGAGTGCCAAGATGATCTTTAAATCATTAATATATTTTTTTTGTTTCTTTATAGAGTCATGTCCTAGTTAAACTATAATATTTCTAGATTGTCTTTTCTAAAATTCGAGCCAATAAAATATTTAACATATTTAATCTTAATTGGGCTTTTGCAAAGAGACTACAATGTAACCAGGCAAAAAGAACCTACAGTATAAGAATAAATATTACTAGCTAATAATTTAAAAAGTTAATTACATAGTTTTTTTACTTTAGATTTGACTCATTAGGAAAAGTGTGTATTATTTTAAAGGAGACAAAGTTATGTCATTTTAAGAGAAAGAAAGAGATAGATAAAAAATGAGAGGGAGTTGACAAAAAAAAATAAGGTGTAAATCCACCTCTTTATGAGAGTAAAAAAATATAAATTCTGTCATTTAAAAGAATAAATTTTTTTCCCTGATTCATTATAAGGAAATTTATCTCTCCTTTTATAGGAGAAAGAAAAAATTTTCTACACATGTGCTAACTTTTTTTTGAAAAAAAAAATACAGCGGAGCTCATGTCAGTTTGTGTCTACCCTACAATAGGACAAGTTATTATCCCTTCATTACAAAGTAAATTTTTTAATTGTTATTTAATTATGTACTATTATATTATTAAAAAAACTTACTTTTTAAAAATAAATATTATAGACTCATGTGTCCTAGTTAGAATATAATAATCTAGATCGTCTTGTCTTTTCTTATACTCGAGCTAATAACTAGAAGCTCAAAATCTTCAAGCTTAATTGGGCTTTTTGCAAAGAAGTTACAGTGCAATCAGCAGCAAAAAGAAGCTAGATTAAAAAGTAATATATTATTCTACTTATTTTTTTTTTCATACTTATTTTATCTATCACTTTCTAATATTGTGAGATTAGATTTTCAACTAACAATTTATCATTTCTCTGTTCTTTTAAGATTTTGATCTAACGATATTAAAAAGTAATAAATAAGGTAGGCACGGAAAAATATAGATAAAATAATCTTTCTCTATTAACAAATACTATTTACTAAAAGAATTTTTTTTTTAACAAATACTAGCTATAATTATCTTCCCCATGCTATTATAGGTTATTTCGTCTTTTATATTTATAATTTTTATCAAAAACTTTGTTGTGTTAGATTATTATTTTTGGCAAACTAATTCTACAAAATATTTTTTCAAAAAGAAATTTTCAAATATAGATAATAGAGAAAATTAATTTTTGCCATGTTATTGTCGATGTTATTCAATTTTTTTTTCTTTTCAATTCTTTCAGAATTTAGAAGTTTGTGCTTTTTTATTATTTTGGATATTTGAATTCACAAATCTATTTTTATATAATTATTATTAAATGTAGATAAGAAAATGTTGAAAATTAATTTCAACTTTTTAAATGTTGTCATTTTTTATTTTATTTAATAGTTTCTTTTCAACACTTCCACCGAATGCATTTAATGATATTATTATTTATTTTTCATAATAATAATATTAGTAATAGTAATAATAAATAAATAAATGTTATCACTAAATCTAGCTCTATATTTTAATTTCATTTTTAATTCATTCTCAAAAAAATAATGTTATAGTTATATTTTTTAATTTTTTGAGTTTTCTCTGGATATTCATCAGCCTACAGTCGAAGACTAATTCTTTCGAGGTGTAAAGATCATCGAAGTGAGTTTTGCCTAAATCAACAAAGCATTTTCCATATACAGGACCAGAGATCAAACCTCTGTCAGCATGCTTAAGGGACACAACCATTTACCTACATACCAGGATTTGAAAAAGTTTTGGTCATAACTTTTTACTTTATCTATTACTTTTTTGAAAAAAAAGAAAAATTATTTAAAAAAAGAAAAGAAATAACACTATGCATTTAATGATTTTGAAATTTCCACTAAAGAGAATTTTACTAATATACATATATCTATAATGAAACATATTAATTACAATTTCTTTTTGATAGTATTTGAATCATTATTATTATTATAGTAGAACATTAATTTTTGTTCAATCATAACTAACATGTTATTAAAAAAATTTAAAATATTATAAAAATAATAATTTTCGAATCAATATTATTATAATAAAATATTTATAATGATTTGATAATAAATGAAGGGTTCGCTTTTTCTGCAGTTACTTATCTTCAGTAAGCCAAATACGACGTCGTTTTGGGCGGAAATTATGATATTTTTGTAATTTTAATTTATTTCAGGGTTATAATAGTTTTTATATTTATAATTTTTTAAGATTTCAATACCAAAATGACGTCGTTTTAGAAATAAATATAGATAACTTATCTGCATTAACTGCAGAAATATTTTTTCCATAAATAAATATATGACAAGATGAAATTAAACTAAATCCTTATTATAAATATTTTTTATTCTTTTTATCGTCAACAATTGTACAAATGATTCTTTTCTGTGTTTAATAACCCAATTAAACGTTTTCTTCAATCTGACTTGTGCGGGGTTAGAAAGGCAATTATTATATTGGATCTATAAAAAATGAATTGATATTTCAAAAAATCTGATGTGTCATGTTTGACATACTCTGACACTCCCTGATATTCCAACGCGCGGTGCAAAGACTCAAAAAAGAATTCAAAGATTGCATTGTGTTGCGTTTTTAGTTCTAACTATTAGATTTTTTGGAATATGATTATTATTTTATTAAGTTTAATATAAATATTTGTGATATCTTATGTTTCTTTATAAAATTGATGGGTATTATAAGTTTAGCTTCAATTTTTTATTAAATTATTGAATATTAAATATAATACACATTACATATATTAAAAATATTATTTAATATCAAAACATGTCCTAATGTGTCGAAATCTATTTATTTTTTTAAAATTAACGTGTCAGAATGTTGTGTCGTATCCCACTGTTCCATGTTAGTTTCGATGCAAGATTGACACAATTAAAATTAAAGTACCTATACAAAATGAAACGTATTCTAATGGCTTGATGTAAAGATTTTTTAAAAGCAAATAATTGGAAGAGTAAATTGTTACTAACCACAGTGAGCTTTGATAGTTGATCAACAGAAGGAGTTCCACCATTGAAGAGTTCTTTAACTTCAGCTCTAACTTTGTCTTGCCAATATGGATTACTTGCAAGCAACATAGTTGTCCAAGTGAGTAAGAGTGCAGTAGTTTCATGTCCAGCAAAGAAAAATGTTTTGCATTCATCCATAACTAGCTGCAGATTCAAGTTACCACCATTCTTCTGAATCTCACCAAGAAGCATACCTAACAAATCATTCCCATATGAATTGCTTCTACCCATTTCCACACAATCTTTCCTACTTTGTATGATCTCTATCAACAATCTTTCCACTTCCATCTTTAATGACTTTATCTCCCTGTTATAAGTACTAGGGAAAAACCTACACATATAAATTTAACCATAAGTTCTATATTAACATTTTAAAAAATAAGGGGGACACAGGAATAAAAAATAACAATGTCTATAACTATATATAGAATCAAATATATTCACATATATAAGGGGGTGAATTTGTCACTCAATACATATCACATATATTTACATAAGGTTTATTGTTTATCTGTTCTACGCATACATAGAAGTGTGTAGTGTTCATATTTTTTTTTTCTCTCTTCTCTTTATATAGGTCCATATGAATCCCACATACTTTTATATATGTGTAGGAGAAAAATTGATAAAATTGATCTCGTACGACACGAGAAACGTTAATCTCATTTACATATATGGGGTGATTTTGAATTCTATAAACTCACACACCTGCTTCCAGGAAAGCAAAGATGGCGAGTTGCTTGAGCACAAAGATTCTGCAGCTCTGTGAGGAGATGAAAAATTTGCTTTCCCTTTTCATAGCTTGTACCAAACTCGGTTCTAGAGATGATATCTGCAGTGAGTTTAGTCAAGTACTCTCCAATCTCAACCTCAGTTTTGCCGGATTCTAACACATTTTGCAGTGATTGTAGCATCTCCTTAGTACATTCCACCATATGCCCAGCATAGCCCTATATATACATACAATTATACCCATCAAATTTTTAAGACCAACCATTTCTGACTAATCTCTACAACCCCATATCAATTAGTACCAATATATATATAAACCCAAAATAAATTAAAATTATAAAAATACATTTCTTCCGATTCCAAAACAATATCGTTTTGAGATGATTTTATCTTTAGTGACAGGAGAAACATTAAAACCATTTATGTGTCAGTGTGTGTCACTGATTAATTAGTATCAACAATACCTTAAGTCTGTCTCCCATGAATGCAGGGGCAACAAGGTGGCGTTGGTGGTACCAATCTTCACCATTTGCCATTAACAAACCTCTCCCAATGAAATGTTTGGACCCTTGTTGTTGCTGCCATGATTTCCCAGATATGTTACTGTACTTTGATAAAAATTCTTTGATCAATCCAGTTTCTGTTAGGCACAACCTTGGCTCTATACCATTCCAATATAGAAATCTCTTCCCTGCACAGTCCCATAATTAACATGAATATAAAAAATAAAAAATAAAAAAAATTGAGATACACACACATGAATTGGTATATATATATATATATGTATTTATGTGCATATATATATATATATATATATATTACCATATTGGTTAGACCAAGCAACAAAATGTGGCAAAAGGCGAGCAACAATATCATGGTTGATGGTTTTCATGTCTTGTGAAATGGCTATTGAAACAAGGGAAGCCATGTCTTTGATGTTGCCTGTGAGAAAGCGAGGTTTGGGGCCATGAACACCTTGCTTCTCCATGATTTTCTTGATGCGTATTGGAGTAAGCCAATAACATGAGATGGTGTCATAGGCAACTTTTAAAAGCAGGGTCATAAGAATGACTAGAAGGGTTGTGAGAAACACCATCACCATGGTTGTAATTGCAAGAGAGTGTTTTTTATTTTTATTTTTGGGTATGAGATGTGAATTAGATGCTTGACTCTACCTATATATATATATATATAGCTAGAATTTGAAGGTGACCCCTTTATTTATATATATATAATGTAATAATATAATATTGTGTACATTTGCTAATATAAAAAGGTGTGAATTTTGATGATGGTTTTTTTTTTTTTTTTGAGATTATCCCCCAATAATTTCATAGGTTTCTTATGGAGTAATACAGAGTTCGGGATGGATTCAGGATTAAGATTTTAAATTTCTCCCAAAAATGATATTAAAGAGATCGAACACATACTATCACCCTTACCTAGTTAATTCTCATGCGCCAACTGAACTACCATCATTATAAAGACTTATTTTTCGGCTTGAATGGTAACTCCAGAAACATACCTTTAATGTAACTGGAGTTAGTGGATGCATGAATCATGTTGAGATGCAGGATTTTTTTTTGTAAAAAAATAGGAATTATTAATGTATTGGTAACGTTTACTGATTTGTGTAGCAAGAAGTTTAATTTTCATAAATTAAGGTTTCATGTTGGAGTCTTGTGAATGAAAAAAAAAACGTTAATAGAGCTTTGGTTCCTTAAATGAACTTACGTGGCTGAATTTGGATTTGTTAGGTTCAAAAGTCATTTGAAATAATCGATTAATTCATGAATTGGTGTAGAAATCTAAAACAAAACAAAAAACGCTTTAGAATACATATACAAAAAAGAGAGTAAAATTTAGGACCACAAAATAATCTTCCATTAATTGTGAAGTTTTATTTTGTGAGTAGATCAATTATATGAATTTTCTTTTAGACAAGAATACAAAGTAGAGATATTTTTTATAATTCATTTATTGCATTTAATGTGATTGGGGTTGGTAGAGATTTGAATAAAATATTTTATAGATAAAAAAAAAGTTATTAATTAAATAAATAAAATTCCTTAAATAGGGTATCCTGTAACTGTCGGATTGAAGCATGAAATACAATAATCAAATATGGAATTGTTGAAAATTCTTTAAGATGCAATATCATTAATTGTTGAAATTTTATTTTGGGGAGTGGATTGATTACATTAATATACAAGTGTAACAATCCCAAATATTGTTAATAACTGAAAATTCACCTATACCTTCAAATTAATTGAATTTGGTAGAGATTTGAATAAACGGTCTTGTAAATTTTAAATTTATATAAAAGTTATGACTATAATTTATGAAACAGCGACACTTCAAAAATCCTGACGTGTCGTATCCGACACTTCCTAACACTCTCCGATACTTCGACACTCCAACACGCATTCTAGAGACTCAAGAAAGAATTCAAATGTGGCGTTGCATTGAGTTTTTAGTACCAACTATTAGATTCGTTGGATTACGATTACCATTTCATTGAGTTTAATATAAATATTTAAGAATCTTATGTTTTTTTTGCAAAATTGATTGGTATTATAAGTCTAGTTTCACTTTTTTGTTAAATTGTTGAATATTAAATATAATATACACTACATAAATTAAAAATATTATTAAATATTAAAACGTGTCCTAATGTGTCAAAAACTAACATATTTTAGAATTAACGTGTCAGAGTGCCATGTCATATCCCGTGTGCCGTGTCCTGTGTCGATGTCGATGCAATATAGACTGTAATATTTAAAAAAAAAAAAAAAAAACTCAAACACCATGTGACATAGGACGGTGCACCAGGTTGAGACAAACGGTGCATAGGACGGTGAGTGTGTTAAGGTTTGTGACCCTTAATAGGAGAGTCTTTTAGATTTTGCTATAATCAGACAAAGTCCAATTTTTACTTCCTGCAAATTTAAGATATATTCTTTTATTTAAGTGATGCTGATTTAGTATTGTCCCATTTAGATTTTAGGATTTAATTTATTCAAAAGATAATGTATTTGATTTCTTTGAGTTGTCACTATTATATAGAATGAAGAAACTCAAAACCGAAATCGGATTAGTTGAGTTTGTCAGGACTTTAAATAAAAGGATTAAAAACTATCAAATTGTGGTAGTTCAGTTGGCGCATGGCAATTGAGCAGGTGGAGAGAGAGAGCATGTGTTCGAATCCTTTCAGTACCATCTTTGAGAATGGTTTAAAGCCTTAATCCTGGACTCGCCCCGAATCGGATTAGTTGCGAAGCGATGAACCGATTGGAATATTTTTAAAAAAAAAAGATTAAAAACTTTTCATGTTATATGACAAGAATTTCTTCTCTTATACACAACAAATATGTGGATTTCACTGAATTTTTTTTTCTTTTTTCTCTTTTCAATAGGATCTACATATTTGTTGTATGCATAGGAAAAAAAAATTGTTCCCATTTACATGAGAAAGTCTTTAACCTTTAATAGAAAGCCACTTATTAATTATCATTAATGAATTTAGAAAGAACTTTACCACGTAACAGACAATATAATCTTTCCATCTTTGTGCAAAATCAACGATAAATGCATGTAAGATTTTTAATAGCATATCGTTGGTGTTTTGGATTTCATATTGCAGCAATTTATGTTTACGTATGTATTAGAACTTTGTTGTATAAATACTAAATCCAAAGTCTTATGTTTTTTAAAGGATACGTTTGTACTTTTAATTCTTATGGCACAATTGATGAATTGAATCTGAAACCTTAAGAATGTTGTACCATAAATGTGTAGATCCATGTTAAATAAGTCTACAAAAGAGTAATATCGCTTACAATTTTCGAGTCCAACTCATTAGGCTTTGGATTGAATCTTTACATAAATTTTACACATATGATAAGCATGGCCCTTTTTGTGTTATATATATAATTGAAGGATTATGAATATTTAGTAAGATTATAAAAATTTCTCAATTAAATTTAATTTCATTAAATAAAATGTCAACATGAGATTAGATGCTGGTATGAAAAAATTATACTAAAGATACATCAGACTTACACAATTCTCAGTTTACACCATAATCTCATTTAAGAGCAAAGCTGTTTGACACTTTCAATTGTTTACATTCTCAACTAATGATTTTTGTACTTTCTAAATTAATCCTGAAATAGACGCATATGATTGTAATTAAGGTTCGATTTAAAAATCTATTCAATCAAAGATAATTTAAGAATTAGAAGAAAAATGGTAAATACAAAGTGTAAATAAGCAATTTAGCATGAACCAGCAGTGAAATATGCATTCTCATTGAATGCACTTTCTTCTTTGCTGATTTAAAAAATAGTATTAGTGTTTGAGTCAAAAATTAAAACAACTAATTTCAAGTAGCTTTTTCAAAGTTGAAATCATTGTACCAAAGGGTACTTTAGAAAATATAAATGGTTTTTTCTGTAGCACCAATAAAATCTGAATAAATATAGACATGGGAAATGAACAACCAAACCATAGAGGGAAGTAATCAAACAAGACTAAAGATTATAAAATCATTACAAAAGAGGTCAATGCAGGCCAAGATCTTGTATTCACTTTCTATATCCCATAACTGAAGTGCATCGAAGATGCTACCACCCCTACATCCAACTGTCTATAACAAGAACAACCCATCTAACTCAAAAAGTGAAACCAATGTCAAATGAGCTTCTTTTTTGTTCCTTGTAATCTGACAGGTTTATGTAATACCCACTGCGTTATATTGCAGCCAAGAGTTACAAGCACAAACTGAGAGAAGCACAGATTCATAATCAATGCTTCAAAAAGGAAAGGATACTTCTCAGGAGGATGCATGGTCAAGTAAACTACATGAAGAATAAAAAAGCAACATAAAATAAGGTGTATGGTTGTTGTGCCGAAATAGTTACTAAAATAATTATTCTCTCTAACTCTTTGTTGACCAGGTGCATTGAGTATCAGCATAAAGAGAGCAAGTAAAGCCAAATACGGAACAACCAAGTCGTCACGACATATCAGAGGAAACATGGAGAGCATGGCAAATTGCATGAACCACCTAAAAATAAAGGGCTCTTCAACAGCCAGCAGAGTTGCCGGAAGAAGTGGCAGCAAAATGGACTTCTCATGCACTGAAAGGGCACAAAAGGAGCACAGATAATTTCTCATAAGATAATTCTTAACAAAATCGTCTCCATTCATGAATGTGAAAAGAAAAAGAAGTGCTACCAACCTTGAAAAGAAAACAAGTAAAAGGAGAAAGAACTATTTAGCAGTCCATAAAGGAAACCCAGTTTACTAGGAGACTTTATTTGTAGAATCATTGAGGGAAGACAGGTTATAACTGTTGCAGTGAAGCTGAGGAGCTTCAGTGACTCTGTTGTAAACAATCTCTTCCACTTGATGATAATTGAAGAGGCACACCAAAAGTTGGCCACATAATCCTCAAATATTCCCCTTTCAAAAGGAGCAAGACGAGAGAGTACCTGTTACAAGTGTCACACGTAATTAACAAGGGTCCTTATAAATATCAGAAAATAGTTTTTGCAAAAAGAAAGCATATATATTGTTTAATTTGATGTATCAATCCACGACTTGGGTTGAACTTACTTATACTACTGCCATATCTATATTTATATCCCTCAATTAGATTTAGATCTATTGCTTCCATCTCAAAAAACGTACTTTTAATAACTCATTTAAGGCTCAAGATTCCTAAATTTGTTTGCAAACTTTCAATTTGCAAAAAATATAATTATCTATGAATATCAAACTTGGCTATGATTTTTTTATCTGGGATATTCTCTGTGGCCTACATCATCAGAACTTTTACAAAATATTGAAGCAACACAAAAAGTTTCACTACTTTGGAAGAAAGGTAACACAAAGCAAACCAGTAAGCATGCCTGGATTGAGAATGATAATGATATTCTTTTACTAACGTGAATATTTTGTTGAAATGAAATCATAATTTTTAATTATGTAGTAAGTAGTCACAATCTTTCCTATAGCAAATAAAATACAATGAGGGAAACAGGCAGCATTATTTAATTTACAAACATGCTGCACAATGATGTTTAAACTATCACTGCATCCACATATACCAATTATTGGAATATAAGAGAAATACAGAGCGTGAGGATCATGAATCCTCCTAATAGCAATGAAAATAGTAATAATAATAATAATAATAATAATAAACCCTTAAAGGAGCTATCAAATAGCTCTATATAACCAACAAAGAAACCAATTTAAAAAAAGCAAGGGCAAAAGCCAACAACGAAGCAAGAGAAAATATCCTATGATTCCTATCCCGATTAAAATTCACATGCAGACCAATGGCTGAAAATCCTAGTATTTCCCTGAAACCAAATAAACCACAAGCCCAAACAGATACTATCTATGCCTCCACAAAACCATCATCTCATTTTCCCAAAACTGTACTTGAATTTTAAAGAGGAATTCTGATTGGGTGAATTTGGGTGTCTACAACAGACTATACTGACAAATCAGGCAAAAGACAAACACTAATGCAAGGCTCCCCAACTTGCAAGGGTTGAGGTCTCTATATATTAGTGTGGGTATTAATTACAATGATTCAATCCCTCTTATACACAGTCCTAACTTATTCGATAGTATATACATGATATCCTACCATAATCATCTACAATATTCTCAGATGGTCCATATTCTATCAAGATATTTTAATACTCCCTCTCATGCTAGTGCTTATAGAACATATCTGCCAAACTTGATCGCATATATAGTTGACTCGGAGATCTCTAAGAGCCTTAATGAAAAAATCTGCAATCATGATAATTAGAAAAGAAGAAAATCTGGAGTAGGAGGACAAATTCAATGCTCATTGAACAATCCAAACAACTTTATCAACAAACTGTCAAGCAGACTCAGTGCAAAGGATCTGACTAGGAAATTCCAAACTCCTATACAACATTGGAGACATAGCCTTATATGATGTAAGTACTTGCAAGTTGCAACAGATCCCTTATCTGTGAAGGCCCAACAATCATAAAAACTTAACCTATTAGGTGGAGGCCCATGAATGATTTTATATTTAGCAAGCCCTCATGCAAAATACTATCGACCTTGAAGTTTGGACAATGCGTAGAATTATTTCACGTGTTGAAATTTAATTTAATTATGAAAAATGGGGGAACCATGGATTGAAATTCTAATACACTCATTCATAGGAGCTTTAATACTATGTCGAGGATTAACTTTCCTAAAAACTTAAGCAGTTAGGCACCTTCCAAAAGTAGTAGGGATTCTAGGGAACATTTACAGTGAACGGGCTATGAAATAGAAAATAGAAAAAAAAAGGGAATTTATATATGAATAATCTGGAAGAGTGGAAATTCTACATGTACTCGAATCAGGTAACTAGAAAATTGAAAAGAGTCTAGACTCTAGAATAAGAAACATGGAGTCCAAGCCAGAAGGTTCTCAGTCATAGAGATTCCTAACGTAGTATAAATCCAAGAAACCTGATATCTTTATAAAAATAAAAATAAAAAACATAAAGGCGCATTATGCAAAGCTGAAAGTCTCTATGAGAGAAGGAAAAGAGTGAATAATGAAGTTCCCCCAATCCACAAATCCTCCCAAAGCAGGATATTAGAACCATCTGCCATGAAAGAGAAAAGAAAGGAAAGAATGAGAGAGATACTACAGAAATGAACTCCTACGGTATTGCATGACAAGCATTGACCTCCATCTTAGCATCCCAACCACTCTAACGCAAACCATATATAACACAAACAACCAAACTCCAGAGAAAGATATACAAAAACTGGAATCGACAATTGTATTTCAACTTCTGTAATGCTCTTTGTAACTACACAGAACAGAACTTTCCAATACAAACTAATACCCACAAAATAAACCCCAAATTCCAAATACAAATTAATTTTTTGAGACAATTTCACAAATGGAAAATAAAAGCAAAGTAAAGGATAGATTCAAAGGAGTTGGAGAGCCCCTGATCTCCCAACAGCCCAGAACCCCAAATGATCCAAAGATGCCACACTCCTTGCGTCCTCCCCTCCTTATTCTTTCTCTTCTAACCGTTTTCCACCTTCTCCTCACTTGATGGTGACTCAGCAGCCACGCCAGCATTATTCACGCTCTCCTCACGTGCTGATGGTGATTCAGCATCCAGATCAGCAATCACGGAGTCTAATTCTTTGAAACGCTTCCTACGGTAAGCTATAAATTTAGGGGGGTTGTATCAATACTCCCTCCCCCAATTTAAGCACCTTGCCGGTGCAGCAGTTTTCCTCCATTGCAAGACCTCATGTTGTGTTATCTGTAGCTCAAACTCGACTGTAAGCATTGGTGGTAAGGTTGGACCTAATCAGAAATAGAAATTTCCTTCTTCAACAGAGATATGTGAAAAACTGGATGTATAAGACAATTGGCAGGTAAAGCTAGTTTATATACTACTGCTCCCACCCTTTCTATGACCTTGTAGGGGCCATAGTATCAAGGACTGAGCTTCTCATTAATGCGCCTAGCTAGTGTCTTCAGCCAATAGGGGTGAATCCTAAGATAAAACATATCATTGACCCCCAATTCGATGTCCCTTCTATGCCTATCAGCTTGGACCTTTATACGGTTTTGGGCCATAATCAGATGTTGTTTTAGCTCTTGTAGGATAAGATCTGTAACATCTTTTCCACTTCTACCACCTTAGCACCATGCCCCATTCTAAATAAAGATGGGGGGTCAGTCCCATATAAAGCCTTAAATGGGGTAATTCCAGTGGACGCCTTATACTTGGTATTGTACCAATATTTACCCAACGCAGCCAATGAGGCCACTATTTAGGCTGAGGATGGCAAAAACACCGGAGATAAGTCTCTAAGCATTTATTTACAATCTCTGTTTGCCCGTTGGACTGGGGTGATAAGCGGTACTAAACCGCAAATAGGTGCCAGCTTGTTTAAAGAGCTCTGACCAGAAATGGCTAAGGAAAACTTTATCCCTGTCTGAAACAATTGACCGTGGGAAGCCATGCAGTTTAACAATATTTTTAATAAAAAGCATTGCGACCTCTTTAGCACTGTAGGGGTGACATAATGGCAAAAAATGGGCATACTTTGAGAGCCTATCCATTACCACTAGAACTGTATCAACGCTACAAGCTTTAGGCAGTCCCCCAACAAAATCTAAAGACACATCTGTCCATACCTGATCTGGGACTGCAACAATCCGGCTGGTGTCAAGTTAGAGGCTTTACTGTGTTGGCAGATTTCACACTGGGAGACATAGGACTGAATGGTTTTCTTTATTCCTTCCCAATAGATCAGATTAGAGATCCTTTTGAAGGTTCTAAAGAACCCAGAGTGCCCTCCACTAGGGGTGTCATGAAATTCGCATAGGAGACTGGCTACCAGTTTAGAATTTTTAGGTACCACCAACTCCCTTCGTGCACTCGAAAACCTTGATGGCTTGCTGGATTATGCAGCAGATCCAGTATAACTTGCCGCAAGTAGGGATCTGATTGCTGCTCTTCCTCAACCTGTTCAATCAGTGGCAGCGAAGCAATTGAAGTGGGGGAAAATAGTGCATATTACGTGAGAGAGCATCAGCCACCATATTCTCACGACCTGGCTAATACTGCATCTCAAAATCAAACCCCAACAGTTTGGATGTCCTTGTTGGTCCTCCCCCAATACCCTTTGGTCCATTAGGAATTTCAGGCTTTTTTGATCGGTTTTAACAACAAAGTGCCTTCCCATAAGATAGTGTCTCAACTTCTGGATAGCAAAGACAAGCGTCATTAAATCCTTTTCATAAACTGACTTTACTTGGGCTCTTGGTGAGAACCCCTGACTAATAAATGCCAAGGGTCTGCCCTCTTGCATTAGTACAACCCCAATCCCTTTTCCTGAGAATGATATAAAAAACTGGAATCGACAATTGTATTTCAACTTCTGTAATGCTCTTTGCAACTGCATAGAACAGAACTTTCCAATACAAATTAATACCCACAAAATAAACCCCAAATTCCAAATACAGATTAACTTTCTAAGACAATTTCACAAATGGAAAATAAAAGCAAAGTAAAGGATAGATTCAGATGAGTTGAAGAGCCTCTAATCTCTCCCAAGAGCCCAAAATTCCAAATGATCCAAAGATGCCACACTCCTTGCATCCTCCCCTCCTTATTCTCTTTCTTCTAACCATTTTCCACCTTCTCCTCACTTGATGGTGACTCGGCAGCCACGCCAGCATTATTCACGCTCTCCTCATCTGCTGATGGTGATTCAGCAGCCAGATCAGCAGTCATGGAGTCTAATTCTCTGAAATGCTTCCTACGGTAAGCTATAAATTTAGGGGGAGTTGTATCACCATATTAGCTCCTCAACACTCTATGCTAAAAGGACTAAGGCTCTAAAGGAAATCACCACAATTATTTAACCACAAGGGAACCATTTTAGACACCGAATTCCATTCCCCGATGCCCACTTCTTGCTTCAGTTAACAGAAAACCTTGCGCAACTAACTAAATGATCTGTCTCAGAATCTCTAATGCATGACCATATCCATAAGGAATCATTAATAATTTTGTCTGCCACCCTTACAGGAATCTTAAACAACAACAATAATAACAACCAAGCCTTATGCACTAAGTGTTGCATCATTGATTCAGGTCAAAAAGATTCAACGAAGTTTTATGTTGGCCAACTGCCCACAGGAACCTTAAGCAAGGACAAAATATGCACTCAACAAATAATTCTAGATAAGGGTTCACGCTCTCTGAGAGAAAAGTATGCCCACTTCAAATTGTCAAGTCCTTAAGTAATCTTTTGAAAACCTAAGTAAAAAAAAAAAAAATCAGTCAATAGAGGATTTCCATTCAAAGGCGTATCAAAATACCAAGGGCCTTTGTTAGATCCCCCAACAAATCAAAGTGGCTAAACAAACTTGAACATTAGACTCTACATCTAAACCTTCCATGCTGCTCTTGCCACATTAAGCCAAAAACATCAAGCAAAAGGGTTAACACCAGTATTAAAATATCTGTATCATAGCACAAGATTCTTCTGATGAATAATGTAGCACCAAAATAGAATGAGAAGCATATGTAACTCTGAGACAAGAAGCCAAGAATTTTTCAATGAATTAATAAATTCAAAGGGAAGGGAAGGGTAAAGGGGGTTGACTGTTGAGATTATAACCTAGAAATTTCAGAAATCTGCTTCTTTGTTTGAAAGATATGCCTAATATAATCACATATACATACTTCATTCATGCTCTAAAATGAATAGAAAAATCCCTTCTCATAGACATATACCAGGCTCTAAGTTACTCATTCAATAACTTGAGTCCAGCTTTTTGACTATTTTCTTATACATGCAACTAGGTCTGCATGATTAACTGAACCAAGATGATTATTAATTAGTCTATTGACTACTCAGCAGACAGCACAAAGGATAAATAAATAGTACTAATAATTCTGTACCAAAAAAAAATAGTACTAATAATTATAAATAATAAACATCAAAAGAATTTCAAATGCAAATAAAAAAACAAATTAAATATTTAGGATAACTCTTTGATGCCACAGGGGGAACACATACCACAACCATGTGGCAAAATCAGGAGCATACACACTAAAAGTCAAGATCATATCATCCTACAACATAGACTGGAAAATATGATCAGACAGTCTACTTGATTGTGTCATATGTGCCACTTGTGGGCTTGTGGCACCAACAAATTATCCAATTATCTACCATCATTACAAAGCTTTCTGAAGCTACAAATGCAACATCAATTTACAGTGGCCGTCAAGATTAAACCCAATAACTAGGCATTTAGTAGCCCAAGCTGGATTTCATGCATGTGGCATATATATAATTTAACAAGAAGAATTGCACTAGGCATTTCTGGGCGATAAAAAGAAGAAAATTTTTAACAAAAAAGTAAAATACTACAACCTCTCTGTTTAAAGTAAGCACAACAGCAAAAGTAATATGCTTGTTGTAAGAATAAAAGTAAACAAATGAGAAGTTAGTTTCTAGTAGCCAAGTTAAATAACAATGTTACCTCCAAAATGGAATGTGTTGAATAGAGATAAGGCCACCACACAGCTGCAAAGGTTCCTAAAACCAACAACCCCAGTTTTGACACCTCAAGGATTGGATGTTTACGCCTCAGGCATTTACCCAGGAGATGGCTGAAAAAAGCAGGTGCAAAATATGCACTCATCTGGAAAAGATTACATGCAACAGTTATCATGCCGCGAAGGGAAGTAAAAGGAAAAAATAAGAGGGCATGTGATTGTTACTTCAGATACAGTTCATGATATCCTTAGCTTATTAACAGGGCTACCCAAACCATTTCTTCCATCTGTTATTTTCCTAGCAAGTGTATGGTTCTGTCAACTAAAGACCATCTTCAACTAAACAACCAAAAAGTTCATTGTCACTTATTCCTAGTGATACACAACCGACAGTAACAAAGTCATCAAATTGATCTTATTAAATATTTAGAAATTTTATTCAATTCAAACAAGTGTATAGGCTAATAAGTATATTAGGATACAATTCGGGACATACAAATTAATTAATAAATTATAAGAATCGACCAAGAAAAAGGAAAAATAATCTACAAATCCAACTAATTAATATCCCAACTTCACCGCCAATACCACAAAGAGGACATGTAAATGAATGAAGCAACTGACAGACAAAAAAGATGAAAATTCCCTTAAGAGGAAGAAGCTTACTATAACAATATAAGCACATACACAAAACTTGAATAATATTTCCTCTTTGGGTAGGGTTGAGTAATCATATATCACTACATAGACCATGTAGAATAGCTGGAAAGTATAAAACAAATGAACACTAGACCTATGCAATAATGAAGGAGATTAACCTGTTTATGATTTAGAGCTAGACAATAAAGAACAGAAGCAACAAGATCTTTCTCAGAGAGAATAGCAGCAACAGCTCCAACGGTAAAGCCCAGGCTGATGCAGTTGTACTGGAATACCACAAAATGCAACATTCAAAATCAAGGCACTACCAAACCTGTGACTGAAAACTAAGTAAAGAGCCAAAGGCCATTAAACAACATAATTTTCATCTGAAACCTGAAAATGACCATGATCAATTAAGATCAAACATGGATTTAGCAGAATCATGGTAGTGTGCCATGCCAAGTCATTACGGCTCCTCGAAGTTCGACTGTACTGAACAATAACAAAGTACAGGACAGCTGGAAAGAATATCAGAGCATCAGATGATAACACAGTCCACCTCATGAGTAGTTTTCTGCAGAAGTAAGAAGAAAAATTGTAACAATTGATAGGATCCTAAATGGATAAACTTTCATTTTGGTCCCTGAAAATGTAACTCACTCGTAATTTACTCATTGATTCAAGTCACATTACAAGATTCCTTAAATTAGTCAAACTCATTCCAAGTTACTCCATCTGCCATCTCTAGTAGTAGGGACTAACATAATCAAGTTTGAATAATTCAAAAACTCAATCATACACATAATTTAAAATCAACATCAACATCACCTTGATCCCAAACTAATCGGGATCAAAAGTCAATAAAGCTATATAAAAACAAGAACACATTTACGGATAAATAAATAATAAACAAGTACATGAGGGACTAAATTGCAAGTGAGGTACATTTCCAAGTTCCAAGGACCAAAACACGATTTTAATAAATCTGTTAAATTAGGACTGAAAACAAGTAAAATGCCTACCCAAGATAGGACTCATGACCTCTGGAAGTGAAAAGAGAAACGGAGTCAGGGTGAAAGAATCTAAGAAAAAGGCCATGAATGAAACTCTGATAAGCAGTGAGAGGAGGGTAATCAAGTCCCCAATATCTCAAATCATTGCTGGTGCTGTTTCTATACCATTCTTGAATTGGAAGGTTAAGAGTGATCTCCATCCAATGCCTCTGTGCCTCATAATCCCCAAACTTTGGAGGGTTGGCAGCACCAGAATAAGGATGAAGTGAAACTAACACACGGATTAACATTGCAAACAACCCAACAGTGATGAACATAGATGTTGTTCCTTTCTGAACCAACCAATACCAACAATTGTCATCCCTATCATCATCAACAACAACAGCAGCAACATCAACATCACTTGAAGTGTCTTTCTTCATCTTTCCCTTCTTCTCCATTTTTGAAAGTCAACTCAGTTTCATTTATGCACAAAACTAAAAGTCATAGCACAAAATGAAAATTCAAAAAAAAAAAAAAAGACCCGTTAGCGAAATTATATATTGTTCAAAGTGTTGTCAAATCTTGTGAGAGAGAAAACATGCGAACATACCAAGATGGGTGAGCAACGTTGTTGCTTTGCGGCTGTTTGATGCAGAACAGGATTCACATAGAAACAGATCGTGTGCGAGTGTTGCAACATTCGATTTCGTAGGTTAATTGTACTGAACAATTACCGGACCATTAATTTACGTATAGTCTGGTTTCATTTTATAAATTAGAGTATTCAACAAAATAACACAAAATTCATTTTAATCCCACAAAAAAAAAAAAATATTTTTATTAATTTTTTTATAAGAATTAATATGAATCTTTTTTAAATTCATGAGAAATCATAATTTCAAAGAACTGTAAATTTCATATGAATCACAAGTCAATTTTTTTCTAAGGGATTAAAATGAGTTTCGTGTTTTTTTTTTTAGGACCTAAAAAGATATTTATTCTATAAATTATTTAAGAAAAAATTGTTTATCCTCGAGATAGTTTTATAATTTTATGCAATTCAAAATAACGTTTTTGAGATTTGAAAAAAAATGGGTTTGGTGTTTGTAAGAGATAAAATTATCTCCTAAACATATAAAAATGTGTGGGATCAATATGGGGTCATGGGAAAATAAAAAAACAAAAATAAAATATGGCTCTACATACTTAAATATGAGATAAAATTATTTCTAATAGTATGAGAGATATTAAACTCAAAAAAAATATAGAATATTTTTCAAAATCCAAGACGATGTCTTTTGTACTCACAAGTTGACAACTTGGAGAAGAAGAGGTAGAGGGATAAAATATAAAGAGAAAAAGATGAATTCAGGCTCGTTTGGTGAATTGAATAAGATGAAAGGACCGAAGAAGGATATGATATGAGCATCATAAGGTCATATTATATATTGTGTTTGACGTGCACTATATAAGCTGTTTGATGTTTGCGGCGAACCATAGAATGTTATTTTATGATTTAAAATATAAATATAAAACAAACACTTTTTAAAAAAAATTCATATATTTTTTAAAATACTTTTTATTACTTATTTATACATTAGTTCTTATTTAAATTATCAGAAAATTTAAAAGTTAAAATTTTAAATAAAATATATTATAATACATAAATAACTTATAGTTTTTTTATGAAAAAAAATATATTCTCGCTAAATAAATTTTTAAAATTAAGTTTTAAATTAATTATCAATATTGGTGGTCGGTGGCTAGTGAAAATGGTTGGTAGTGGTGGCACCTGGTGCAGTGGGTGACCGAATGAATTGATGGTGGTGGTTGTGACGCTGATAATAGCCGGTGACAATTGTGATAGCTGACTGATGGCAGTGGCCCAAAGTAGTGGTGGTGGTGGCCAGTGGCAACGACGACGATAGTGGTGGTTGTTATGATGGTGGTAGGCGAGGATGGTTGGTGGAAATAAGGGTGGCGACGACAATGTCGATGCTAGCTGATGGCAATTGTGATGGATAACTGATGGCAGTGGTGGTGGCGGTGGCCAGTGGTGATGGTAGCGATGGTGGTGGTGGTTGGTGTAGTGGTGGCTAGTGGGAGTAGCCAGTCGAAGTGGTGGCGGCAACGCCGATGGTGATTGGTGGCAATCATGAGGCTGATCAGTGTGAAGGGTGGATATGCATAGGGATGTCGAAACAGGTTATGACACGCGGGTCGACCTGCAACACGACACTAATTTGTGTTCGGGTTAACCCGCAAAAAAATTCGTGTCATGTCGCGTGTCAAATTTGTGTTGACCTGTATTTTTTAATTATTTTTTATTATTATTATTTTAGTTTTTTAATTTCGACCACTTTTTTTTGTCAATTACCGTTTCAACCTTATTTTGCTTGTTATTTATGTCATATCATGTCAACCCGCAAAAAATTCGTGTTGAAGATTTTAACAGGAATAAAAATTCATATCGTGTTTGTGTTGATTTAAATTTTGCTTTTTTAAAAAGTTGTTATCCAAACATCTAAAACTTCTCAAAATGACTTTTATTTTAAAAAAGGTAACTTTTTTAAGAATAAAAGCCCATCCAAACGGACACTAAGTCTAATTCTAACAATCAATTTTAGACATGTAAGTTCAAGCCTTCATGACCAAAGGCCTTGGTTCGTTTAGGTTTAGCACCCCTAATCATAATAAAGTTGTGTATTAAGTATTAACCATGTGCCTAATTAAATACAGTCAAACATGTAATATTTTTAAAAACGCAATTAATAAGTTTTGTTTTTTGCCGTTTTTAACCAATTGAACTAACCGGAATTAATCTGGATATAACATGAAGATAAAATTATAACTTGATCATCTAAAGAAATATTTGACATTAATGTGGTCATTTAAAAAATTTGACACCAGATAAATCTTTTAAATATTAAAAGTAATGTCAAACCAAACTGTCATTTTAGTCCCATATAAATCCATTCATTATTATATTATTAAATTTTTTTCCAATCATCATGACTATGGATGGGTTTAGCACGAAATATTTTGAAATTGGTCAATTTGTTTAATGTAGGCTAAATCATAAGTTTGATCTGGTTTATTTTTTAATTGATATGGTCTACTTAGTAAGTTAGTAGTATATTTAAGTCTATTACACCTTTTAGACTTATTAAGAGTTAGAATAATTTAGATGATATTATTTTATTAATTTGAATTATTTAAATAATTTTTTTTATTTGAAAAATAATATAATATAGATTAATTTATAAATTTATAGGTCATGCCTTTTAAAAGTATTTCTATTGCCTTTTTTTCAATATATTTTTTATTTTTAGGTTCAAACTTATTCTATTTTACTAAATATATTACGTAGGGCATATGTAAGTTTCTGATATGTTAAATTGCCTATTCAGATCTTGGATGGATAATTTCTAGTTATGTAAATGATTCTCTCCCATTTAAAATATTATGCGGAAGGATATACTTACCATCAAAAAAGTTTATAACCTTTACAATGAATTTAATCGTTGATTTCCGACAATCTAACGGTTATAATTTATTGGGAATAATAATTAATTAATAAATGCGACCCAATAATTTTCAATAAATAATAACAGTTAGATTGATGGAAATCAACGTTGATTAAGTTAGTTGTAAATGTTGTAAACTTTTTTAGTGGTAAATATATTGTGCTCTATAGTTTATTTACCAATAATTTATGCAATTTCACCAATCCATTAAGGGAGAGGTTATAATTACTACCTTTTATTGTTACTACTTGTTACTACTAAATCATAACCGCTGATTTCCGTCAATCTAACAGTTATAATGTATTGGGTCATACTTATTAATTAATTATTAATTTCTAATATATTATAACCGTTAGATTGACAGAAATCAACAGTTACGATTTAGTAGTAACAATAAAAGGTAGTAACTATAACCTTTCCCATTAATGTATTCAACATTTTCACCTCGTAAGCCTAACAAAACCAATTAATCAAATATCTCAACATACAAATTCCGTTGATATTTTGGAAGTTTGTCCTAAAAGTTGACATCCCAAAAGATACATTACCCTATACATAAATATATAGCCAAAGAAGAAGGATATTCTAACTATCAAAATTTTTTACTACCAACTTACTACTTATCTAATCACCATTAAATTAATATTTTCTCTCTCTTCAAAAACTTTTTAACATTCTCTCTCTTTGATCCAATGGTGATGTTATTTTCTCTCTCTTCAAAAACTTTTTAACATTCTCTCTCTTTGATCCAATGGTGATGTGACGGGTAGTAAATTAGTAGTGAGAATTTTTAGTAGTTAGAATATCCTCACTCTATAGCCAAAGCAAACATTTTTCCATATATTCGCTGAAAAGCTATATAGTAGGGATGTTCACGATCTGGATTGGATCGGTTTTGAAGCAAAAAGTATTTGATCCAATCTTTTTGGTTTCATCATTAAATCATCCATTCGGTTTGGATTTTTTAAAAAAATTTATCCAATCCAATCCAATTTTATTAGGTTTGGATTTGATCAATTTTTGGTTTTTTCGAAAACCTAAAATTTTCTTTTCGGTATTTCTTTAGATATTAATTCCTGGCATTATGTGACAGATTAGTGGGCAGCTAAAATCATTGCAAATAGTTGCAAGTTTGACGGCAGAAATAATGGGAACCTAGTTATGTCTTGAACTGAATCAAATATTAAATTTCATTCCGAGAAATGTGAGATTCAAAGGATAAAATTGTATTAATCTCTCTGTGCAGTGAATATGATAGAGCAGCCATTAAGTTCCCAGGAGTAGAGGCAGACATAAACTTCAACATTTTTGAGTGTTTTATGTACAACTACCATTGATGACCCATTATCAGACACATACAACAAATTGGGTTGCTCAATTTCTCCATTGGAAAAAAATTCAAATGATTATGAGATGATTGTGAAATACCTGGAAAAAACTCAAAGGATCATGAAGCTCAAATCATTTGAGGAACTTGCACAAAGGGTTCTTGCTAGCGATATGTTCACTATTGATTCCAAGTTATATGGTATTTAGAAATACAAATGGTAGTTTATTTAATTCTAATGAGTGAGCATTTTCTCATCAGGTCTGTGTTTTTGGCAATAGTTTGACAAAACTATTGTTTGTTCTGATGCTGCAGCAGAGACTGCAAGATATGGTTTTACTGCTGTGGACAGGCCAGAAGGGTTCTTGGTTTTGGCCATTACTTCTCTAGGAAATGAGATTACCAAGTTGAAAAGCCCACCTGAGGTAGGCACTCATGGTATCCTTTTTTGATTTTCACTCTCAGGAATGTTATTGATGTGGTTTTAACAATGATTGAATCAAGACACAAAATCTTTTGCAGGAAAAGAAGCTTGGAGTGAAGGAGCTAGGAAAGAAGAAAACAGATGAATCAGAGCATTTTGTTTGGAAAGATGACATAAAAATTCCTTCTGGTAGGGAGTGTATTGGATTAGGATTTTAAAAGATTTTTTTGAGATAAAAAACCCTACAGATCTTAAATGACATTTTAGAATTGGAGAGACTTTATAGACTTTTTTAAAAGACTTTTTTTACAATCAAGATTTCATAGGATTGGATTTTAAAGGATTTTAATAGAATTCATAAGATTTGAAATGACAATATGCATCTATAAGATTTTAAAAAACCATATGAATTTTTAACAAACATTCAAAATTACAAGAGTTAATACAAAAGGGAAAGGTTATACTTACAACCTATTTTTGTTTACAATATTTTACAACTATATCTTAACCGTTGATTTCTGTCAATCAACGGTTATCATTCATTGCAAATGAAATATTAATTAATAAGTTTGATTTGTAAAAATAATAACCATTGATTGACGAAAATCAACGGTTAAGATATGGTTGTAAAATGTTGTAAAAAAATAGGTTGTAAGTATAATCTTTCCCATAAAAAAATAACAAAGAAATACAATGAAATTAATAAAAAAAGTAAAACCAAATATAATTTTCTCAATCAGTAAAACATAATGGGGAAGGATATACTTACCACAAAAAAAGTTTACAACATTTACAACTAACTTAATCACCATTGATTTCCGTCAATCTAACGGTTATAATTTATTGGAAATTATTAGGTGGTATTTATTAATTTCCAATAAATTATAACTGTTACATTGAAGGAAATTAATGGTGATTATGTTAGTTGTAAAGGTGGTAAAAATTTTTGGTGGTAAGTATATTCTGCCCCAAACATGAATATAATTTTTAACAAACATTCAAAATTACTAAACAACAGCTTTTCACATAACTAATGGGTTGAAAATTATTTTCTTCATTTGGTATCAAAGCTATGCATATATGAGTATAAGACCCAATTTTTTTTAATTATAAAAAATAATTCTAAATTTGCATATAGAACCTAAAGTTCATGACAAAATTTCGTTTGGAATTTTTTGCAATTGATCTTGAAAACCTTGAGGTTTTAGGAATTTTCTAACCATATATCATATGCATATTTTCATTGAATATTAAGAAAATTTTGAATCTGAAATTTTGGGTTTAATTACAAGAAAGTTTAGAAAATTTCTCAAATTTTTTTCAATCGATACATTGAAACCTTAAATTGCTTTGGGGCTTTTGAGAAACAAGCTTTTAATTATCTATTGACACAAAAATTGTTTGAAATCGTTTCCTATAGTGAAGGAATTTCGTTCATGAATGTATTGTTACGAAATATAGGGTTCATATTATGAAAATTTCAATCTTTCTTTAAATTAATATTGTTTCATTGAAATAAAACGAAAATAATACGAAAGTTCCCCTATTATTTTTTCACTGTTTTATGTTATTTTTAATACAAAAAACACATTTTTGTGCCAAGAAAAATCGCGACCCATAACTTGAAAAATCACTTTTTAAACTTCCAAAATTTCTCAAAAAATGGCTCAAAAATATGTTATTTTTGAGATAGATTGTATTAAAATCTCGTTGGTTTGTTGTTTCTGGATTATTTTGTGATGAAAATCGCTCTAAAATATGCTCTCTTTTTTAGTTTTGACGAAGTTCTCATGGCAGAACCCAATTTCGAGCAGTCAATCTACAAGGAAGAAGAAAACACTGCAATAAAAGAATCTCAAGAAATCCTAGGGGTTGAGGTGAGATTGTGAGAGAGACATCTTTTTTATATTTTTCACTAAAAAGTCTCACGAAATCCACACCAATAGAAAATCCATTAAAATCGTCGGATTTTTGAATACTACGAGATTGTGATTCCATTGTTTAAAGTCCTGATTGAATACCAACGGATTTGGACGGATTCTAAAATAATCCTTTAAAATCCTAATTGAATACCACGTGACTTTTTTTCAATCCATTAAAATCCTAATCGAATACCAACGGATTTTTTTGTCCAAAAACAATCTATTAAAATCCTTTGAAATCTCAATCCAATACACCCCGTAGAATACACCCCGTAGAATAGTTGCCTCAGATGATCAAGATAGCCCCTTGAAATACAATGAGTATGCTATCTACCATCCTAAGCATGTATAACCCATCTTTGATAAGTATGAGCCAGTGTTTCAATCAAGAAAAACACATTTTTGCGTATAGCTGGATCCATGCACTTTTGTTCACAGGTACACATAAGCTACTTGGTGGGAGTGAAGTATGAAGACAAGGGTGTGGTGATGAACGCAACAGAGTGAAAGGGCCAAAAATTTTATGTGTTCTTGTTGTGGATAATTTTAAATTTTCTACTTTTTCTCGTTTACACAATTTTGAATCAACCTCAGGCATACTCTACTATGAATGCCTTTATGCCCCTCATTAAGAGAATATTATGTAAATTTTTGTTTTGTCTAATACAACTTCATATAATAGTAAATGAGTGTTAGAGTGTATTTATACTTTTACTTATTTAAAAAAATGTTAACCAAGTGCGAGCATGAATATGAACTATGATTAGTATGTTATACTGTTGCTTTTGGATAACTAGTATTTAGTAATTATTTTCAAGAAAATGTAAAGAGATTAACTAAATAATAAATTGGCTAACAAATCAAGTGATGGGGCCCAATTCTCAAATTATGGTATATAAATCTTTCAACTTAGATAATGACAGTCTAAAACTGTTACAACATATGACAAATAGTAGATATTTAAACCTGCCAAAATAACAAATAAATTGTGCAAGTTTATGCCCTCCAGGAAGTGATAAATATTGTGGGGGTTGACAGAAAGTCAAACATGTTGTGAAGGTTAGTAAACCTCCATAAATACAATATTTATGGGGGTCTAGAACCTTCAGAAAGTGCAACATTTGTGGAGATCTGAAATCTTCAGAAAATACTCTAACAAATTGTGGCGTTGCACAAAAAGATTCCAGAAAATGTGTTGTGGTACATGCAACACTAGGGGTTGTCGTTTGTGGGGGTCAAAGACTGCCATAATTTAGAAATATGACCCCACAAAATACCCGAATTTTTGTAGTGTAAACATTATTGAGGTGGCACCATCAAATCATCAACTTTGAGTGCACATGATGCAAGATAATATATCTTTATTTGTTAAATTAATACATTTAGTTGGGAGTGAGTTAATTTCATATTATTCTCTCTCAAAAGAATAAATTTTGTTATTATTAATTCTATTCTTTGTTTTCAAATTACAAGTTATTTCCTTTTTTATTTAAAAAATTATTTTTAATTATTTTTTTAATATATACTTTTTTTTTGAAAAAAACTACACCCAAAGTCAAACGATCATATTCAATCCACAAATAACATACCAACATATATTTATATAACATAATATTTTCTTAATATACAATAGTCATATCACTTATATGGTGATTTAATCATTAAATCTGTTATTCCATGGATAATAATTCAATAAATTTGCTTTGGAAAAGTTTTTTTTTTTTGGTAAAGCAAAAATATAGCTTTTGTCTAATAGTATTGCTTTATATAATAATTTCTCGTAGTATTAACCAAATTCTTGCATACAATCATTTTTGGTAACTATATTAATTTGGTTGTCATTATAAAGTTTCCTTATGATATTATATGCTGGATTGAGAATAAATATATTTTTGGTACATTAATTAAAAACCATTATTATAATCAGTGTTTTAAAACTTGAATCTAACCAGGAAGTGAGTAGTGTTATCACTTATCACTAGGTTGCTATCAATTGTTGGTCAAAATACACCTTATAATATATTTATTATATAATTTAATATAAATTTAATTAAACCGGTTGAACTAATGACCCAGTACTTTGATCAAGTCGATGACTGAACCAAGTTTTAAAACACTAATTATAATAATAAATTTTTATATCTAGCATATCTAATAAATCTCCACCTACCACAATCACATTAAGGTGCAAGTATTTGCTTATGTCTTTTTATGTGCATATCTGCAATTTCAAATTTGGAGATTTTTATTTCCTAATTTGTATTTTTTTCAATTTTCATCTTTATTCTAATAAATAACTTACCTAAAGTATGACACAAAATTAAATGAATTTGTCATTAAATTTCCTTTGTGTTTTCTCATAGTGACATTCATGCTATATAAATAACCTTAAGCGAATAACAATATCAACAAAAACACTCTATTGCCCTATTTAACTTCATCTAAAACCTATAACAGGTGAAAGCAATAAGCTTGTCTTCATTTCTCCTCTACTTTATTCAACAAAATATGGTATCTTTGAGCAAGTAGAAGAAATGTTATATCCTCTCTTTATGTATTACTAATATATGATATTATATAGTCTATCCTTTTGTTTATCATATTTTATAATCGTTTATTCTTTTGTGTATCCATTATAGGTTGAATCTTGTTATATATTTAGGGAGAAGATAATTTGATACTTTGACATCTCATTTGAGAATCATTGATCTTGTTTTGAACTAATAACTCTGATTTATAAGTATGCGACACTGTTTATCTGCTTTGATAGGATAATCTGATATTCTTTTTTTTTCAGATTTTAAAAAGGAATAAACATGGCTTTCCCTTGTTCTGCATCCCTTTCCAAGAAGGTTCTCTTCATAATGGGTTCAACTGGCACCGGAAAAACCAAACTTTCCATCAACTTGGGCATGCAATTTCCCTCTGAAATTATCAACTCTGACAAAATCCAAGTATACAAGGGTCTTGACATTGTAGTGAACAAGATACCAAAATCTGAACGTTGTGGCATTCCCCATCACTTGTTAGATGTCATTGAAAATCTTGATTATGACTTCACTGTTGATGACTTTTGCAAGCAGGCAATTGCTGCTATTGATCTCATTCATGAAAATGGGCACTTGCCCATAATTGTTGGAGGCTCCAATAACTATTTAGAAGCACTAGTGGAGGACCCCAACAATGCATTTCGTTCCAAATATGAATGTTGCTTCATTTGGCTTCATGTGTCTTTGCCTGTGTTATTTCAATACTTAGACAAAAGGGTTGATGAAATGGTGGATGCAGGGCTTGTGGATGAGATTCGAAGAGCTTTTGTCCCTGGAGCAGATTACTCTAATGGGATTAGAAGAGCCATTGGAATTCCTGAGTTTGAACAATATATTCTGGTGGAGAAAGAAACAAATGATGAGGCTTATAGACAAAAGATATTTCACGATGCAATTAAGAAAACTAAAGAAAATACTCGTGTGTTGGCTGAAGTTCAACTTGGGAAGATCCAAAGGCTAAATGATGAGCTTGGATGGGGAATGAACATGATTGATTCTACTGAAGTGTTTGAGGCTATTTTAAAAGGAGAAAATTATAAGGATTTGTACCAAGAGATTGTATCTGATCCAAGCATGGATATAGTGAAAAGGTTTCTAGAGGAGACAACAGAAGACCTTACAAGTTACCAAAATGGTGAAGAAGCAGAAAATTGTGCTTAAATGGGCTAGTTTGTTCTTGAAAGTATGATGACTATTTGAATAAAAGAATATAGAATAATTATTATAGCGAGTTTTGTTTTTTATTTGGGTTTAGTGCGTGTACTTTAAAATGATATAAGTTGTGTCATTTTAGTTTTTTATACTATATATGTATTACGAATAGTACATAATTATAATATGAAAAGTTATTTTTTTTCACTTTCCAAGTCAGCTGAAGTGACAAACGAGAGAGAAAAAAAAACTTTTCATATTATAACTATGTATTATCCATAATATATAGTGTTAAAAATTAAAAGGACACAACTTATGTCCTTTAATAGGACAAACCTTTTTCCTTTTTATTTTTCCCTAAAATAAAAGTTTTCTTTTGAGTGTTGCAAAATAATTATGTATGAATTTTCATATGCATATGAAATGTATGTCTCTTTGTTTTTTCATGACCTTTAATGTTCCATATAACAACTACATAACTCAACTTAGACATCGATTCAAATTATCGCAGTGTGAGATGTTGTCAGTTATATTGTGCTTGAGGAATGATAACAGTGTTTGTATGATCATATTATCTTTCTTCTTTTTTTTGGAAATATTTCAATCGGTTCATCATTATGTGATTAGTCTCATTAGGGACGGGTCCCAGGATTAAGGCTTTAAACTCCTCCCAAAGACAGTACTGGGGAGAATCATATCTATCCTTCAAACTTTCTCAAACGGATAAATATTGAGTATACAGACTCTCTTTCAAATGATGACGAATAAACATTAATGCATTTGTTTTATCATTTTCATCTAATGTTCCAATTTTTGTTATTGCATTAGCTAGACATTGCCCTTAAATATGCATTTTCATGTCATCAGGACAAATAATTATTTCCACAAATATTTCACAACACTCTCTCTTAATGACTACACAATATGAACATGTTTTGTCAAATATATGACTTTTTATTTTCTCATGACCTTTGTTGTATAATATAACCATCACATTAATAGCGTGTTATTAACTTATATATGTTTAGAGTCCTATGCAAGGATATAGAGCTTCTATGGAAAACGGTTGTCGTTAATGAATTTAGAATTTAGTGATATTCCCATACTTTTCCAAGAATTTTTAATTTGATTTTTTTTTTCTACACTTTCATTTCTTTCTCTCATATTGCCAATTAATTCTATAACATTGAGAACATTTTCTTTGAATAATAATGAATGAATGTGTTTATGTATAAACAAAAAAATGACTAATTCTTGGCATTTGTATTCTGATTTGCTTGTTCATATAGTATTAGTGGCTAAGGTGTTAAATTCTTAATTCTTAGAATCTAATGTGTTAAATTCTTGATTGAACATGTTCCTTTTAATCCCTTGAACTGTGTTAATACCTTTATTGGCATATTGGGAGCATATCTTTAATATTACAAAAGTAGATACTCTTTTACTTAAAAATAGGAAAAAGAGGGATTTAAGTGATAATAATTATAAATGAGTGGTAGAATAAATATAATTGGATGAGTTATTATTTATCAACTTTAAAAAATTGTAAATTGAATCTTTAATATTATGAGAGTAGTAAAGATATTTTTGCATTAGAGGATTAAATTAATGATGAAGGATAGATATTTTTTACTATAATTTTCAAGGGCAACCATTATCCAAACTTGTTGTTAATAGTATGCGCTTGTGGGGTTTCAAATTATTTCATATATATGTAGTTTCAAATTATTTCATATATGTAGTTTCATTTGTCATAACTCATAAGCATCTTGTAAGAGATTTAGATGCCCTCATTCCTTGGATCAGCCAACGCTAATGCTAATAAGTCTTCTCTTTAACCTAGGCGTGAAACTGAATATTAGTTTGCTACTTTGAAAATATAGAAGAAAATGACCATTAAATTTTAAATTAAGCTGCAAGATCATCAACAACATGTGTCAATTTATGTCTTGACAAAGAAGTGATACCAACTATTGTCACATAATTCCCATTTATAATTCATTGTTTTACAAAGAGATTACTCTCTTCCAAATCTATCATCTCAAGTTCTAAAACCTACTTACAGATAGAGAGAAAAAAACTCTAATTTTGAGTCAGAATTTGTAATTTTTCTTCTCTGATTGTAATTTTTTTTTTTTTTTTGGTTTTTTGGTAAAGATTGTAAGTTTTTAATAATAGTTAAATCCTATAAACAATTTAAAATAGCTCTAATTTCTCTAATTGGTATCTCATACTACAAATAGAGGCTAATAAAATTGTAGTAATGATACGCAACTATTAATAACACATAAATTTTGAATAATAGTCAAATCCTTTAAAGATTTTAAAATAGTTTAAACTGTTAATACATTCTAAATATATCTATTCAATTATTATTATTATTATTATTTACAAAATTGTATATATTTATGTAAATTCATACTTCTATACGTTAGATTTCATGATTGACTTCTTTTCTTGGGACAATGACCATATTGCCACTTTTTAGGCAAAATTTTACCTGATTGCCACTTCTGAAATTTTTTTTGCCAAAATGCCACGCCTGAATCCCGCTGGTCTGACAAGCGGGAATGGACTGGACACGTGTCAGCGTCTGAATGGTCAACCATTCTCGCTGGGCTGCCCAGCTAGAATGACAGAATGCTGACACGTGGCAAAAGCACAGGCATTCTCTGGATGTCTGTACTTTTGCCACGTGTCAGCATTCTGTCATTCTAGCTGGGCAGCCCAGCGAGAATGGTTGACCATTCAGACGCTGACACATGTCCAGTCCATTCCCGCTTGTCAGACCAGCGGGATTCAGGGGTGGCATTTTGGCAAAAAAAAATCAGAAGTGGCAATCAAGTAAATTTTTATTAAAAGAGTGGCAATATGGTCAATGTCCCTCTTTTCTTTTACCATAAATGATACTCTTTGATAGAATCCAACATGAATTGTAAGAGAATCACCTCTCTATCTACTAATCGATAATAACATCAACTAATTTAGATAAAACTCCAAATAAAAGATTTCTAATCATTTAATATTTTTCTTTCTTTTATAATTAGTCTCTCTTTTCCTCGTCTCTTGTTTGGTTTTTTAACTTTCTTTTGAACTAAAAGTAAAAAACAGCAAATACCTTTCTTTTTAAAAGAGAAAAGAAACTGTAAGTCTGTAACCTAGTTTAAATTCGACTAAAAGAAAGAAACAAATTATGTAATGAAGAAGCATCGCAAATATATTAACTCTATTCATTAACCAATTTTAAAACTTGGCTTGGTCATCGACTCAGTCGAGGTACTGGGTTATAGTTCAACCAGTTTAATTAAATTTATATTAAATTATATAATAAATATATTACAAGTTGCATTTTGACCAACAATTGAGGGTAGCCTAGCGATAAGCGGTAGAACTACTCATTCCTATAGGCTGGGTTTGATTTCCAGCCTATGGTGCATTTTGTCAATTTTTTTTCTAAATTTATATTAAATTATACAATAAATATATTATAAGGGTAATTTTGACCAACAATTTGGGGGTAGCCTAGTGGTACATTTTGTCCATTTTTTGAAAAATCCATTTGACCTGCGAGTCACTGAGACTCGACCGAGTCAGCCGGTCAAAGACTAGTTCAACTGCATGACTGATCCAATAGCCAGTTCGCATCGGTGCCCTCATAGAGTTACCAAAACCCGAGTTGAGTTGACCCAGTCGATCCGATCAGGGTTTTAAAACACCATCATTAACTATTCAATATTTAGCAAACCTAACATGTTTTTGCAATGTCACATTTGTGTTGAGTGTCATTCTATATAAGCCTAATGCTACCATTCCATTATAATGTTATATACGCATAATGCAATGGAGTCCACACTTAATGGTGAATTGAGGAAGGCGCTAGGGAGACCGTGTTGGGTTTTCTCTTTCACTAAAGTTCAGTTGGGTCTAGAGTGTAAGAAGAGCCCAAGAAACTTAGAGCTCATTCATCTTTAGGCCAAGGTTTCTTGGAACCCATACATATTCTACATTTATAGTCACCAGCCTCTCAAGAGTCTTCACTTTGTGGTAGCAGAGGCTGAGGTAAGGTCATCTTTCTGAAAGTGAGAGAGTGCTCACACACTGTCCTCTTTCCCTTGAGAGATAGATAGTTTGGAAGGTCTGCCTCAAACCAGCTACAAGGAGATTGTTCATGCTATGACGTAGACGAGATCAGTTCGTGAATGGATTTTACACATAAGGAGGTTGCTCATAGATCTGTGCTTAAAGAGGTATGCTTGTGTGTTAGTGAGATGATGATGATTAAGTAAGAATACCAATGTACTAGGTCTTAAATAGTTTCCATGTAATTCCAATAGTTCCTACAATTGGTATCAGAGCCTTGGTTGTACATTGGTATGTGAATCTAGTTTCACTATTCATGTAATTAGTTTGCTTCATGAAATATGGCACCTAGGATTCTATATTTGTTAGTCATATGAATTGTATGTGTATCCTTTATAATTCTTTACATAAAAATTGATGCTTTCATTTGGTTAATGGCTTTAATCTGTTGTAGAGATTTGATTGTATTTTCTTAGGTTGTAACAAGGAGGCTAATCCCTTATGATTAGATTTCCTCCTTGATTTTTTATTCTAATTTTTGTATATTTTACACAAAAAATTGTAACAAAAGAATATCAAGAAAATGAAAAAAGAAGGATGTTTGTCAATGTTTGGACGTGTTCGTGACTTTTCGGTAGCCGATTGAGAAACTAACCACATGGCGTGAAAGGGGATAAAAGCACGAGATACACGATGGATGAAACGACTAGAAAGGACACCAGACGCATGGCTGCGCGTGGGCCTCACTCGCCGGTACAAATCTGGCGCGTGTAGGCGCGTGGATAACTAGTTTCTTGTGGTTCCAGCGGCATCGTGTTCGTCTCTTCATGGTGGTCCTTCCTCTAGAGTTTCGTGTTGAGATGAGTTTGAGTGACGACACAGTAGACGTGACAGCTAGAGTTTTCAAGAAATAGGTTAGGGTTTCTCGCCAAAGTTTGGTATTTGGTCCCATGTTACCATAAATGGCTTGAACTACATCCCTATGGACCAAAAGAAAGGACAAGAAGGACTGAAGAGTTTTTTTTATCTTATTTGTAATTTTATTTTTATTCTTCTCTAGAGAACCATGGATTACAATATAGTTTATAATTGCTTTGTTTTTATGACTGATTGAATTATATGATTGATAACATGCTTAATGTTATAACATGCCATAAAGAATAGATGGTGCCATATTGTTGGATAACTTGTTAATTACTTAAGCATGATGACTTTTATGTTTATACAACTAAATTAATAGTCATTAGGGTAATTAATTCATATTTCAAAATTTAAATGTAATGGTTATTACATTTGATAGGCTGGATTAATGGCCATTATAACATTAATTCTAATTTTCAAAATATGTGTATAACGAATTTAATAATTTAATGATCGTTATCGTAATTATTTTGGTTTCAAATTATCCTCATAAATGACAATTATTATGATTCCTATAATCTAGATTAATAATTAAGTAAATTTATAGGATAATTTAAATCTAGATAAGTGATTTAAAATTTCCTAAGAGAACTGTTTATTTTGCGAGTAAATTATGGGTATGCTAAAATGGTCATGTGTAAAGCATATGTTGTTTATCATGATTGGATTTTAAGGCCTTAATGATTTCAAAAATTTAGTAAAGTAATGTACGACACATCGCCAGCAATGATTGGATGCTAAGGATAATTTTTGAAATTAAAAAATGGTTTCTCTCAATTGAACAATTCTAGGAAATTAAAAAACTGCTTATGTTGAATGGGAGGAGATTTAAAATAAGAAACTAATTTAACCTCTAGGCGCACTATAGAAGCATTAATAAAATAATCATCCGATGACCCACCGAATAAGCATGATTGAATTTTATTAGATTGGACTTATATAATTATAAGAGGAGATTTAAAATACGAAATTAATCTAGCCTCCAGCACATTGTGGGCCTATCAATAAAATAGTCATGTGAAGCTCCACCAGATATGCATGATTGGATTTAACTGGACTTTAATAATTTCTAAATTTTAATAAAATATTGTACGACCCATCGCTCGACAATACTAAGTTATTAAAGATAATTTTGAAATCAAACAATGAATTTTACAACAAAGCTTATGAAAATTCTCAATAAAAATATTGAATGGGAGAAGGTTATAAATTAAGTAATTAATTTTAAAATCTGCAGGCTCCATTATGGGTCCATTAATAAAATGGTCATGTCATGCCCAGACAAATAAGCATGATCGGATTTATTTAATTGGACCTAGGGGTGTTAACGGGTTGAGCCGAGCCGAGCTTTGGTCTTAAAAGGCTAAGCCTGTGTTTAAATGTGTCATCCTGATCAAGCTTGTTACCTGTTATAAATATAATTATCAGCCTGTGGCCTGACTTATTTACAAAACATAAAAAGCCTTGTTTAGCCTTTTAGCCTGTTTATAAAAAATAAGACAACAAAAATTTATCCAAACAGAATATACAATCAACAAAACTAGTAATTTCATGAATATTCATAAATTCAATTTATATCCAAACAACATAATATAGAACAAAATCGTTCAAAAAGTCTGTTTAACCAATAAAATGAGGTGAAATGGATTGAGGAGAAAGATAGGGCTATTACAAGTAGTATAAAAAAATATAAAATATAAATATAAAATAATATGTTAGGCCGAACTTTTAAATTGGAGTCCGAGGCCTTTTTATTAAACGAGATTTTATACAAGTCTAAGTCTAGTGCCAACAACCAATTTTAGACATATAAGCTAAGGCCTTCACGAGCCGAGCCAAAGGTCCCTGAAAGGCCCCTGGTTTGTTTAACACCCCTAAATTTGGACCTTAATAATTTCAAAATTTTAGTAATATATTGTACGACCTAACGTTGGCAATAATAGGATACTAAGGATAATTTTGAATTAAATAATGGTTAATTACATTTAACTTTGGTAAAGTTATTAACCCTCCAAACGAGGCTCTGGTAATGACACCGAAGATCCAAATAACAATTTTAGATTTTACAAGTGACTTGCCCGACGTAAGCCTTGTAAAGAAAACTAAAGGGTTGTTAAACAAAAGTAGTTAAGAAAATCTATTTGCACCTAATTTGTTTATTGCATTATTTGTTTGTAATTGTGTGTCTTGTTTATTTTTCATAAAATATTTTCTTTCAATCCTTTAGCAATTATTTTGAGTCAAAAACCTCTAGATGGTACCAACTATGAAGAGTAGAAAACATACCTAGATGTTATTCTTAAACAAGAGAAGCTGAATTTTGTCCTTACGATACCAAAGTCATGACCACCTGTAGAGGGCCGCATCTAAGGAAACTAAGACGCAATACTCAAATTAGGAAATGGCAGATATGGTAGTTTGCTACTATGTTATTGTCAGTCTTTCCAAACACTTGTAAAAGAAAATGTACATGGTTAATAGTGGAGTAGAGATGCTTGAGACTCTTAATGACATGTTTACTGCATCTAGCAACTCTGCTAGACAAAATGCAGTCAATGTAGGTTTTGCAAAGAGTCTTGTTAAATCTAAGGGGAAACTGAAGGGTTGTAACAAAAATAAAATGACTTGTTTATCAGTTGTCAAATCAAATGTTATGAAGAAACCATAAGGCAAGTGCTTCAAGTGCGAACTGAAGGGACACAAAAAGAAAAATTACCCAAAGATGTTGAAAAGAACCAGACATGGGTAAGTTAAGGCTTGGTTAGTGGATGAATCAATGATTCAAGAACCACTGATTATGTTTGCTACTATTTGTAGTAGTTCAAACATCGCATGCCTATCAATTGTGGACAAAGAAATTTTAAGCTTGAAAATGGGGAACTTGTTTCTGCATTAGCAGTATGATAAGTTATTTAAAAGACTTTGGTTTTGGGTGATTGTTTATTTGTTCTAGATTTCAAGAGGAATTCAATTATTGTTAGTTGTTTGGTTAAAACATGGTTTGACAATGCAATTGATTCCTCAGTTACATTTTGAAGTTCATCTTCATCTTGTTAGTTTTGATACATTGTTTAAATTGTCTTTATTACCTATGTCATATATCCTATTGAATTGATTATGTTGAATTAAAAGGATGATGAACAAGAATATTCACCAAGGAAATAAAAGTTTCAAATGAAACATATCTTTGACCTTTATGATTGAGTCAGATTACCTTAAATAGGAAATATGATTTAGTTAAAAGAAGGACTGAAAGTTCCATACTCTTTGAGCTAAAAGCTACATATAAGTCTTATTTCTAAGGTAAAATGGCTAAGCCATCTTACAAGGTCAAAGGGATTTACACAACTATTCAACTAGAATTTGTACATACTGATGTATGTGGACCAATTAACGTTTTAGCCAGAAGAGGTTATGAGTACTTCATTATATGAATGGTTACTTTGGATTTGCACAGATGAACATAGTGCGCTATAAGTCTTAAACATTTGAAAAATTCCAAGAGTTTTAAGTCTAAGGCAGAAAAACATCTAGGTGTTCAAATCATAACATTTTGGTCTGACTGAAGTGTTGGATACCTGTCTGATCAGTTCAGGTCTTACATGATTTAAGAGGGGATAATTTTCACAACTATCAACTCTAGGAACGTGTTAGTTGAACGAAGTTGCAGTATGCAGAAATCAAATATTTATAGACTTGGTGAAATGCATGTTCAATTAGTAATCCTTGCTAATGTTGTTTTGGGAGATGCCTAGAAGAAGGCAATATACCTTTTTAACTTGATTCCATTCAAGTCTATTATAGAGACACCTAAAGAATTATGAAAAGGGTGCAAGCCCCGTTCAAACCATATTCAAATTTAGGATGCTCCGACACACGTTCTACAACAGTGGTCAAATAAAATGGAATCTTGTACAGAAGTGTGCATATCTTTTGGCTACCCTAAGAGAATTGGGGATGAGATCTTATTTAGTTCAAAGGATAAGATGATCTAAAAGAACACTCATGTGATTTTATTAGAGGAGGACTAGATGAGAAACTATAAGCCCTTGAGTAAAGTTATTCTTGATGAGACTTATCTCAGATCAAGAATTTTCAAGATCTCTAGAAACTTCATCCTCTGTTCCCTTGATTGTTCAAAGAGGAAAAATATATACCTCTAGGAGATATACCTCTAACTGAATAAATACGGGAACCATAATTGGAAATTCAACATGATAATATATAAGTGGAACTAGTAGAAATATTAGTATCACATGTGGAAGAACAATATCAAGGAGTTGTTAACACATAATACATGGATTCTCAAGAAATTGAAGATCCAAGATCTGACCCAATCTTGGATATACATGTAAATACACAAGGTCTAGTGCAGTATATTCATAGTGGGAGAGAGCCTTGTTAACTCTCAAGTTACCTCTTGTTGAGTGACATTGATCCCACAAGTTACAATAATGCACTAGAAGATGTTGTTGATCAAGTGCTGCTCAAAGCTATGAACCATAAGCTGGAATACATATATTTCAACTATGTTCGATCTCTAGTAAAGGCACCAAGAGGGATAAGACCCACTAGGTGTATGTGGACCTCCAAGGCAAATGAGAGAATGGACAAGAAGGTGAAAACCTTCAAAGCTAGCTTTGAGGCAATTTTTGCCAGACGCCATGCTTGAGTCTATCCAGATTCTCTTAGTTACTGCTACAAGTCTCAATTATGAGATTTTATTTTGGGAGTTGGATGTTAGGATATCTACATGCAACAACCAAAAAGGGTTTATAGCTAATGGGTAGGAACACTGTGTATGCAAGTTGTGAAGGTCCAATTTATAGACTTAAGCAAGCATCCAGGTCATGAAACATCAATTTTTATCAGGTTATCAAAATTTTGATTTTAAGAAAACCTTGATGAATCGTGTGCATTTGTATGTAAAGGATCCAAGGAGAGGCAATATCTTTTATGGTACTTTATATAGATGATATGTTCCTTATTGGAAACACTGTGGAGGTATTATCAAGCCTAAAGAGTTGGCTAGGTAACTGTTTTGGTATTAAAGTACTGGAGAAGCCAATTATATCCTTGGTATAAAACTTTTATGAGACCGGAAGAATAAGTTGTTGGCATCACCTTAGGCTACTTACATTGACAAAACTCTTGTCAAAATTCTACTTAAGAATTCTAAGAGGGGAATTATGTCTCTCAGATGTGAAATTCATCTTCATAAGGAGTAACCTCTAAAGACTCATAAGAAAGAAGAATGCATGAGTAGGATACCTTATACTTTGGCAATAGGTAGTCTCATGTATACTATGTTGGGCGTTAAATCAGACATCTGCCACATAGTGGGAGTAGTGTGATAGTAATATTCTGATTCTAGAGGAACACTAGATTATTGTTAAGCATGTACTCAAGTATCTTTGGAGAACGAGAGATTATATACTGGTATATTTTAGTGAGAGTTTTAAAAAGTTGAATTTTCACAGATTTAGTTTTTTAAGTGGATATTGACTCAAGAAAATCGACCTCGAGCTATGAGTTTTTCACTAAACTAAGATAGCATTAGAGGTAGATTTTGCAGACACAGTTATTAAGAGTTTGTCTGAACTTGTATTCAAGAGGCATGTTACTTCTTCGGGTCTGAAGAGGATCCCAGACTTGCATTAAGCGAGTGGGAAATATTAGTTCATTGTGCTCTTAGAGTAAGACAATAAATAATGTAATCATTTTTTGAATTTTACAAATGAGGTATTATTCATTGTTTAGTGCACACAATTTACAAACATTAAGGTCTAAATCAATTGTGGAGTATATAATCATTTGGATACGATCATAGAGGATATGATAATAGGTTTTCACGATTGATGAATTGGTTTACAACTGTTAAATAAAGTTGGGTGCTTCATTTAGGCTGCAATATTTTATGAAATGGTTTTGTCCGAATCATTGTAAAATATTGGTGTGAATTAACATTCATATTGAATGGATCAAGGAGAGATTTGATTAAGATTATTTTTTCTGTCATAAGGTATCAAATCTCCAGTTTACTATAGTTATGTAATTGCTCTTAATCCTGAACTTATTATAAATAGGTAATTGAATACTTTTCATTCTTTGATTTACCAATAGGTGGGGTTTGATCTTTTGATAGCCAATAACTCGGTATTTTGGGAGTGAGATTATTTACTTATCAATATTTATAAGATAAACAACATAGAGTTTGTAGGATATATCCCCTTGATATGTTTCAGTACTTGGATATTGAAAACATTGGCCAGTGCATGTAATCCATTAGAGAAACTATCACAGTCAATGGAATAAATAATTGATTGAGTAACATAAATCTTATCAGTCAATTATTGACATTCTACAAAGGGGCGATGCATATTCATGCTATATGTGTTATTAATCTTAGAGTTCAAGCTCGGGCTTTTAGTGGAATAACACCGAATTAGATAATCATTTGTTGATTATCAGGAGCCTTGATTAATAACAGCTAGTAGATCCTCAGGCTAGCTCAAGATAAAGGATGAGACATTTTTAGTTGATGACGACTAGTGAGTTACATGATCTTAGGATTTGGGCTCAAGTTTGTACTCAAGAGCAATTAAGAGATTATTGAGTGTTTCCCTTTCACTAAAACCCAATTGGGCTTAGTGTGTAAGAAGAGGCCAAGAACCCTAGAGCATATTCAGCTTAGGGTTAGAGTTTCTTGGAACCCATATATATTCTACACTTATAGTCATCAGCTTTTCAAGAGTCTTCACTTTGTGGTAGCAGAGGCTGAGGTAAGGTCATCTCCCTGAAAGTGAGAGAGTGCCCACACATTGTCATCTTTCCCCTTGAGAGATAGTCTGGAAGGTCTACTGCCAACCAGTTACAAGGAGATTGTTTGTACTGTGACGCAGACAAGATCAGTTCGTGAAGGACAAGGAGGTCGCTTATAGATCTACGCTTAAAGATGTATGACTTGTGTGTTAGTGAGACTATGATGATTCAGTAAGCATACCAATGTACTAGGTCTTAAATCGCTTTCGTATAATTCCAATAGTTCCTACAGAGTGGTTGTCCCCCTTCAAATTTGTATAAACTATTAATTCTAAGTGTCATTTGTGTTGTTATTTGTCATATACCCCCTTTGAATTCTATGAAGTCTTTGATCGCGAATATCATTTTTGCTCTTTTTTTCCGAATAAATCACAGGTATCCTTCACTGGAGACAATCTTGTTTGGGGTGGGTTCAGGATTAAGGTTTTAAACCCCTTTCAAAGATGGTACTAGGGAGGATCGAATATATGCTCTCATCCCTACCTGCTTAGCTCCCATACGCTAACCGAGCTACCATCATTTGATCATTTTTGTTCTTTTTAGTTTCATAAAGTCTTTGTTATATGAAGGGGAGGACATCTAATTTGAAGGATTGGGATGTGTGAGAACTTGATAAATTTAATACCTGAAAACTGGTTTGCAGTGCCTATAAATTATATTAAAATTTTCAGGGTATTAAAAGTATATTTTATTTGAAAATATAAATAGTAAAACATCCTTTAGTTTTGTTTGTCTATCTCTGAAATTTTATATATGTTTTATTAAATTAAATAAATACAAAATATAGCATAACATTTTGTATTCAATTGAATGTTTTCTAGATTTGTTTTATGCCAGGAGAACCTTATTGTTGCTAAGACGTGTAGGTTGAAGGACTCTTATTAGAGAAGGGAAGGATATGAAATAGGAACTATACTACTGAATTCAGTAGGTGGAAAGTGCCAAACTAGAAAATTTAGGATGAAAATTGATTTGATACTTGTTTGACATATCAAAATAGGAGAACATAGAAATAAAATGTATCCATTTTAAGTCTAAGTTGTAATTTCAGTCTAAGCTTGAGAAATAAACTCATGTGTACTTTGATAGGGTTCACTTTTTCTATAGTCAATGTAAATAATTTATTTACATTTAGCCAAAACGACGTCGTTTTGAGGCGAAAATTAAGGTATTTTTGTAATTATAATTTATTTCAAAGTTATAATAGTCTTTTTATTATAATTTTTTAATTTTTCAATCCAGAACTACGTCGTTTTGAGAGCAAATGTAGAAAACTTATCTACTTTCACTTTAGAAACATTAAAGCCATATTGACTTATTTTTATATATTGATTTTTATTTTGTATTCGTTTTAGATTGAATTTAATAAGATGTATACTAAGACCTTATTGATGGAATTTGCCAATCTTGGATGTTCTCTGACATCATAGGGCATGTTAAAATTTTACTTGAAAAATTATCCTTAATTTCTTGAACTTTGCATGAACCAGACACATTATTGTTATTAGCTAGGTATAGCTGTGTTTTCAATTGTGAAAGTTGTGATCAATATAAACTTCTCAATTATTAATTTGATAGGTATATTTTTGGCTGGTTTATTGTGTTATTCAATTCTATTAAGGTGCTTAATCCACGTAAAGAAAAATACAATGTAATAATAATTTTTATTATTTAAGACATCATTGTTTTATTGAAATTTAGAAAGCAAGAGTCAAAAATAAAATCTTTTCAGAATTTAGAATTTATACATTTAGGTAACAAAAATTTATAACCCCGTCAACTCAACTGGTCGTTAACCGGCTTGCAATGCAATGCTGCTTCTTATTTTTTTGGTATAATTTGGAGGATATTCTCTTTCAACTTTCTCCGATTACTTTATTCTCCGAGTATGGTCCGAAAGTTATCAACGAGTGCATTGAGTTTCGCTATCACAGAAAAGATGAGTCTAATCTTTCCTTCGAGAAAAAAGACATGCCCTGATTTGGAGATATCCATGAATATTTATTTTTCATAAAACAATTATTTTTAAACAAATGAATAGGTATTATGCGTACTTTTTTATATGCTACTCCTTTTTTAACACTGTTAGATCAAAAGGAAAAGAATTTGAAGGTTATCGTATTTCATTGGAAAATATTAGAGATGTAAGACACTACTCGACCTAACCTTTTACAATAGTTATCACTGGACCTGGACATGCAACAAAGCCTTTATATAGAAACATTTTAAAGTAAAGTAAAGTTAAATACATTTTAAAGTAAAGTGTAATTCGTTCATTATCTATGCTAAAACCTAAAAGTAACTCGTGTATCCTTTGAATGTTTTAAACATGGAAACATATTTGTTATGTTGTATAAGATAAATTATTCCGTATTTACACACACATAAAAAAAAGCGAAATTTATTGAGAAGAAGAGAGAAAAAAATATTTCATTTATTTATTTATTTTTTTTTTTTGGAGTTACCCAACCCTAATTATCTCTTTGAGACGAGTTGGCTCCCTCCGGTATCCGCACGAGCTTCGACTCTTTGAGCCGGCTATGAGACTAATCCGGAGTGCGGGAGAACAGTGATGGCTAAAGGTTCAGCCCCCTCCCCAAGAATGCATTCAGCGGGAATCGAACACGTATCCAACCCCACTAACTCAGCGCCAAATTACCAACTGAGCTGCACCCATTGGGTATATTTCATTTATTTCTTTATATATGTACGAAACAATTTTGTCTCATAAAATATGATTTCATATTCAGATATAGAATCTCGTTTTTCTACTTTCACCTATTAAGTTAAAGTTTTAGAAAATTAATCACCAAAGAAAAACGATAAATATTATTGAAATTCATACCAGACATTCAATACTGCATTTGAATCAATAATAAAATAGTCTTGGTAGATTTAAGGCATGTTCGATTATATTTTTATATTGTTTTAAAAAAATCATTTCAAACCACGAAAGTTGGGTAAGTGCCAATAGAGGTGTTTGCAATCTAAATTGAATCGATTTCAAAAGCAAAAATCACTTGATCTAATTCATTTGGTTTGATCATTTAATCATATATTCACTTTGAATTTTTTTTAAAATCTGATCTAATATAATTCAATTTTATTCGATTTGGATTGAATTGATTCATGATTTTTCAAAAAGTCTAAAAAATTTCAGTCATATAAATTACTAGCTATATCAAAATAAAGTAATTTAAAATTACAAACCATTGAAAAATTCAATTCTTGAAAACTAAAACAAGTCTTAAAATTTATGAAGAATTAAAATAAATTAATAGATAATAAAAAACCAAAATAAGATAATTTGTTATTAATAACATCCGAAATTTCAAATCACCATCTTTTAAAAATAATAAATATATAATACATTGGATCAGTTTAAATTAAATCAATTTTCACCCTCCAAATTAAAAATCGATCAAATCCAATTAAAATATGCAAAAAAAATTCATTTATCGATTAATTCAATCATCAATTTTTTAATTCGATCACCACAATTTAAATCGAATTGGATCAATAAATTCCCTAAATGCCAATATAAATCCCAATAATACGCGGACTACCCCACAACAAATGGCAGAATTTCAATCTTAAGTAAACCTTTAAAGCGAAAGTTGAATAATTATCACATCCTCAAAAGAATAATTACAATAACATAATCAAAAATCTAATTTGACAAGATAAAAATATATAAAAAAAACAAACACGTTTGATGAATTATATTTTGATAATAAATTTGGGATTAATATTTCTCTTGTAAGAGATAATTTTATCTCCTACACACACATAAACCCATACACTTTTATATATGTGTAGGAAATAAAATTATCTCCTACAACATAAAAAATATTAATCCCAATAAATTTTGAACCACTGTCAGCAGGTCAAAATATCTTAATTTAAAACACTGAAAAATTTAAAACATTGTTTACATTCCAAATAATTGTGCTACTGTTGCATCAATTCATATAACAATAACCTGTGTTGTTAGTCAGATGGCTAATTTATAACACCAACAGAAGATTGATACTGAATGTGCTCCTTAAATCCAAAAGAAAAAAAAATCATCATAGTTTATATTAATTTATTGTAACAGCAATCCTAGCTCCATTAACCATAAGGGAGCAATTGAAAACTTATAAAAGTAAAGAAAAATTATTCATTTGAATTTGATTTCATGTAGTTCCTAAGGACATCTCTATAGTAATTGGTGTTGTTTGGGGCATTCTCCAACTCATTCTTGTCAACTTCCTTCTTCTCTGTCATATTCTTGTAAAATCGTGTCCATTTGTACATGGCACGCTTTAATCTAACACTCTGATTTCCACCAAGCTTGTACTTGATGAAGTCCCTTGCTAGCTTTGCAAGTTCCACGCCATTGATGACATAAATATACTGGAAAAGATGTAGAGGATGTTATCAAATGAGACATGGCACATACATCCTATCAACCTTGTGAATCATGTCTTAAGGTAATAAGTACTGTATCATCAAGAATTTGCATATGAATATATTTCAAGCTCAACAAACTCATGCATTCCAAGGACTTCAGCAAGTAGTTCCTGTTAGCAGTTGTTTAATCTAATGCAATTTATATTTACAGTCATCTACCATTAAGTACACACAAGCACACACAGTTATTTATTACCATTGTTAACTTAAGCTACAACACTTCAACCTTTTCCTTCATTTTTCACACACACACAACATAAAAAAAAAGTGGAGGTGGAAGCACTAATGTATACAATGTAACACACGCATGCGCGCACACACAAGAAAGAGAGAGAGTACCAGAAATATAAAGCCAATTGTTGCTAAAATGACTTGGAGAGTCTCATCCGACATCCCAGCAAAGCCTCCATCCCCTGATCCACCGCCACCTCCACCTTGTCCTCCTGGTGGCTTGGCCCCACTTCCCCCATTGTCATAGTACTCTCCCTTTTGAATTTGCTGTCGTAACATGTCCTCTATTGACTTTCCCTTAAATTGTTCCATAGCTTTCTCAAGAGATTTCCACTGGGAATCCTAATTACATTATTAGTAGTTAGTAAAATTAAGAAAAATTCAATTCAAAATGTGGACTACAAATATATTTTAAGAGCATCTAAGCTACCCCGATTCCTCTACTTACATCCCCTAGAACATGCTTTGTAGAGGTTAATGACAAGAAATAGGCTTGAGTGCTATTTGAAGATAGGGCTGCTTCTAGTAAATCTACCTGTTTTGGCTCTGGTTAAGAATTTAGCTGATACGAACCTTGGGAAAACATCACCCCAAAAGCCAGCCCATGAGATAGGAGAACCCAAAGTCCATATAAACCCTACACCAAAACCTTATGTTTATCGTAACATTCTACCATACTCCGCAACCCTAGCACCCATGCGGGCTAGCTTTGCGCTAGTTTTTTACTAGCCCTGGGCGAACACTGCAATACCAACATCACCACCCATGCCGCTCGATTGCAACCTGGAGACTTAGTGGAAGGCTCTGATACCAATTGATACGAACCTTCGGAGAGCCTCACCCCAAAACCTAGCCCATGAGGTAGCTGAGCCCAAAATCCATATAAACCCCACATCAGAACCTTATGTTTCCGAAGTGGGACTCCAAGTCACATACCTTGGAGTGGGATCGTAACATTAGCCTTCAAAAAATTAAGGCTAAACAATTTGTCTCAAGACTAACTCCCTTTACACCTCTACCTGCTCCTGATGCTTCTCAGCACAATATTCATTACAGTAGAAATATTCCAAGATGAGGCAGCACAAGTTTGGATAAAAGCCAACCAATAGCTTAAGGGAACAAATCTTAAGAAGTTTTCTCATACAGCATCTAGAGTATAATGAAGCATCTATAATATAACAATTGATAAAAGAAAAACGTATAGTATAGTTCAAATGAAGGTGTATTACCTCATTATTTTCCATCATTCCTTGTCCACCGGCTAAACAAACATGTAAAGGTTGCCGAGATTTTAAACTAGGCATATTTTGCAAGCCAGATGAAGGTTCTGATCTAAGGCTCAAGGAAGTCCAAGAGAGAGGTTTGGCATCCATTGATAATACACATGGTTTAGAAAGAAAATGGTGCAAGTGAGATATGTTTTTGACATAAATCCCAGGCTGGCTTGCAGCAACTTGAATGGTGTTCATCTTTGTCAAATAGACCCCTCACCCCAGACTTCAAACATTACACTCCTACACTTCATAAAAGCATGCTTTAAGTCAGAATATTTTAGCAGAAATATTACCTGAAAGTAGTGGGAACTATGTAAAAACAATCTGATCTTGAATTAAGATTTTACATATCAAGCAAAGTACTAAGCAACACAAGTAAAAATGATAAAATGTAGCAGAATAATAAGCACAAAAGGCCAGGTAATTCCATAAGAAAATATGAATTTCCATCCACACCATCCTCTAACTAGTAGAAGACACATTTCTCACTCATTATTTACGCTAAAAACTTCAACACAAAAAATGTGGCAACTCTTAACAGCACAATAATTCCAGTAACCAAAGACCATAGATAAGAGAAATAGAATAAAGAAATACAACAAACAGAAAGTAAAGTAGTAACAGTAAATTAGAAATACAAATCAGTTAGAAATCAAAATACTTCAACCCAACACATCCAAATACCATCCCCACCACTTTTTCATCTGTAATCCTTCTTTCTACATCTTCATGAAATTCCTATTTTATTTATATATATAAAAAAGACATAAGCCAAGAAAAGGGTCTCAATTCAGAACATCATCAAACTCAAAGAAACAACCTTTTAAGTTCAAAAAAATATAAAATTCCAGAATTTTATCTGCATTTGAATAAACAAGAGAAAAAATATATTTGGGGCAGAGAAAAATGTTACACTGCACAGCCGCAAGGGATAATCATAACCCTATAAGGTCATGTCCCAAAATCAATAGCCAGAACAAAAAGTACCTTTACCAATAGAATTAAAAATAAAAAAACTTTAGGGAACAAATAGAAGAGAAATAGAGAATGAAAGATGAGATTGCTTTGCACCTGTGAGAAGCTCCCTCTGGGGTATGCAAATTTTATCAAATAGTGGGAAGACAACAATCTTGTTATCTTTCTGATAAAAAGGAAAAACATTGGATTCTAGAGCATTCCTCAATAACAACGAATAACATACGTCACCTCGTACAATGTTTCAAACGTTGTTTCACGCTCGTGCACTACGTGGGCTTTTGCATGCTCTAGGCCCGAATATTACATGGGTTCGACCCATTTTTATTTTATTTAACATTAGCAACTCTTCTTAAAAAAAAGCTTTACAAAATCATTTGATGATTACATAATATTTTTAACTTAAACAAAATTGATACAACTTAAAAAAAAAACTCATCTTAGAAAATTTTAATTTTTAAAATTTTTTTAATTATAAAAAAAAACTTTTTTTATTATAGAGCTTTTATAAAGATCTATTTAATTTAATTTGTGCTTATAAAGAGAAAAAAAAAAGTTAAAAAAAATCTTTCAAACAGGCACTTAAGTCTTGTATTTACTAATTGTTTATTAAGAGAATTAGTAGTAGCTAAAATTTAGCTTAAACCGATTAATTAAAATTTACTAATTTTTAATATTTAATTACGTGTTCTGTTTAATTAAAACATATACGTAATAGCTTATCAAAAAAAAAAAAAAAAACATAGACGTAATAAATTATTTTTATATGAATGAAAATGACTCGTGTTAACTTAAGAAAAAAAATTGAACCTTTTTTTTATGCTTCAAACAACCAGCTTGCTTGAAATTAAAATTCTTACAAAAAGTCACCTTCCCTTAATTTCTTCTTGGTTTCCATGTGTTTGTTCAGTCTTCACATCCTTTTTTCCAAAACCATTAATTGCCATTTTAATTTAATTTAATTTTCATTTTTGTCATTTTTGCTACTTGAGCCATAGGAGAACCGAACTGCGCTTCCTTCATTGAATATCCTTTACTTGAGTCATTTATACTTTACATTGTAGGAAATACTTAAGAACATGAAATTGAGCTGGAATCATGGCAGGGACTCCAAAACATGGTAGACCAAGTAGCTACCTTCCAAATCAATTTTTATGAACTTCCAACTTATTGTAGCAGTGAATCAATTTCATAACATGCTCACGAACTTCACTAACATCATATCATATTTGATCTTTTCACACACTCTACCCTTATTAGTCAAAATGGTACTAATTGGGCACTATTTAAGATAGCGTAACAAACATCATACAAATGAAGTTCATTTCATTTATGTTTCTACTATTCCATACAAAATTCGTAAATATCTAAAATTTTTGAATGTAAGATGCATCAGAGTATATTGATAATCTGTTTCTGGCATACACCATGTCGTTGAAATCCAATAGTCTAGATTCTAGCAGAGCCCTCTCCACTGTGTTTCAGCATGTATTCTTTCTTCATTTTCTCCAAAACAGAATCATTGGTGCTGTAAAAGAATTAAAAAATAAAAAGGAAAGAAAGAAAGGAAGGAACATATCAATTCCACATACAAAGCTACACAAATACATTAAACTGCATCTCTAATGTTGTCTAGGTAATTAAGCTAATGACAGTCGCAGGGAGAGACAATGGAAAATCAAATTCAAAATAGAAACAAGTATGATAAGCAACAATTAATGATAATATTGACTGATATTTCACCAGCCTGGTCAGAGATTTATAATGGAAATTTAAAAGATTGACTTAGGTCTTGGAACAAATGCAATCTGAACCATGAAAATGAACTGACAGAAACCACTATCCATTTAACCCCGACTAGCGAGGGTAGGGATGAGGGAAATCCTTGTACGCAGCTTTACCCTTGCATACTTGCAAAGAGACTGTTTTTCGAATTCGAACCCATGACATTTCGGTCAAAAATAAACTGAGAGAAAGTAAAACAAAAAGAATATGAAGTCCCCCCAACCCCCCTTCTTCCTCCCAAAACAAGAGGGCCTACAACCAGCTTTGCCATCAAGCTAATATGCTATAAATGCTTTATGTCAACTTTTGGGTTTGCAAACCTATGGTGCACAGGGCTCTCTGACTTGTGAGAGTAGGGGTGAGGGTCGATTGTATGCAGCTTACTCTTATATTTTTGCAAAGAGGCTGTTTTTCATACCCGAACTTGTGATCTTCTGATCACAAGGAACAACTTTCCCGCTGCCCCAAAGTTTGCCCTCCAACTTTTGTGTTTCCATGATTTCAAAATTACTAAAGATGAAACAAGCAAAAGAGAAAGAGAGTACATAATATTTAGGCAACCTAGCACATTGGCTTGCACAAAATAAGTTATGTAAACTAAATCAAGCTTAGATTGTCATGAAATCAGGCTAAGATTGCCATGTAAAGATCTTCGCACAGACTAAAATATGACTATAAGATTGGAATTTTCAGTTGGCAATCCACCCCGGCACATAATCTTAAACCATAGACACTCATATCTGCATGCCAGTAAATGAAATCTAAATGACTTCTGTTAATAGTTGGGCTATACATATTTGCGAATATATCAAACAGGCAAATCTAGAAAACACCTTATCTCAGTCACATTGACAGGTGGAACTGATAAAGTTTACAATGCACTGCAATACTACCAAAAAAAAATTATATTGGTAATGTGGGGGCATTTACGACTACAGTAGAAACAATTTTTTTAATATATATAGTTAGCTAGAAGCTTCTCCTTTTCTGGATCTCCAATGCTGCAGAATTTTTATAGCAAGTACAGTACGAACAAACCAATGAACAGAACTTATTCCAGAAAAAAAGTTTTCTAATGTTTACAAGACTGAAAAAATCTTTTGAGGACTAATATTATATGGTAACATTTTAATATATAAGAAACTAATTTGGTGACAAAATTTTTTGTAGGACTAATGTGGTGACACCTTAATCTTCAGAGGACCAAATTGAGGGTCTACTATAATTTTAAATGACAATCAAAACTCTGCCTTTTTCTTCAACAGTTCAAGACTTACTCTGTTGATTCTCCCTTAACATTGTTGGAAATGCAATATAAAACCATTAAAGTACTTTCACCTAACATTTTAAGCTTTTAGGAGAGTTGGTTTATGACATGGTATCGGGGTCTCTAAGACCAAGTGGTCTAGAATTCAATCATTATTGCCTCCATTCTTCAAATAAAAAAGTTGAATTTCAGCATAAGGTAGGTGGACTTGTGCATTATCCATGCTTCAAGCCTAAAGGGTTCATGGATGAGGGAGTATGTTAGATATGTAATATAAACCATTTATATGCTTTCTTCTAACAACTTAAATTTTTGGTAGAGTTGATTCATGACAAAAGACTAGTAAACCCAACTGAAACACTCTACAAATTTAAATTCACAACTATTATATAAAAAATTCTGAGCAACACCTTAAGATGCACAGGCAATACAAGGAGAATGTGATGAACAGCCAATGGTTATCACCAGTGGGAAATGATGATACATATATTAGTACAAACAGATGCATTTAACTTGTGTAGAAATCAAATCTCAATTTTCTTGTTTTCCTTAAAACAATCCCAATAATGGAATCAAAGGAATCAATGATTAATCTCATAACATAGCTTTAGCTTACAATTGATGAAGACAATCATTCAATTCTTTAGCTTGTTCGCGACAATGCCAAACAACTGACAGTGTTCTCCCCGAAGCACATTGAGCATATTTTGCTGTGTATTGATCACACTCTTTTAGTGCCTTCTGCTTCATTTTGCTGCGTAAAGCTGCAAAATTGATGAAACACCACCACATTAATCTCACAATAAAAAAATAAAATAAAATAAAAATAAAATAAAAAATTGCTTGATCTTAATTTTAACACCATTTTGGATTCATATAAGAAACACCCATTTGAACTAAACCCATGCTCAGTGCAAAAGGGTTGTCATTTCTACTCTAAAAATCAAAACTTTCTTAATTCTTTGTGAGTAACCAAAGGGTGGGTTTAGGGTTTATAGTTGAAGTGAGTAAGTAGTACCTTCTTCCACTTTCTTCTTGACGTGATTATCGCGTGCTTCTTCAAGGTAACCCATTCAAGTTTGAGATTGAAATTGAGATTGAGATTATTCTTCTAACACTTGTTGATTCCCTAAAACAATAACTCAGTTGCAGCTTCAACACCAAAGATGTTCAGTTCAATAAAAAGAGCTGTTGTAATAATAATAATAATAATAATAATAAATCTTATTTTTATTTTTATAGAAAAATTTCAAATAATCCTTACGGTTTTAATTTGAATCACTTATCCCTTTTTTTTTAAAAAAAAAAATCACTTATTTTTGTCCATCCAAACCCATTTCGTTACAAATTTAATTAATTTACCTATTTTATCTTTCTCAGAAAAAAAAAATTGAGGACAAAAAGATAAAAAAAATTGAGATGAAAACTTAAAATGTTTACATAAAAGACTAAAAGTAAAAAAAAAACAAAAATAAGAAGAAGAAAAAACCAAATATGTTGGAATAAAAAAAGAAAAAAAATTGAGAAAAAAATAAAAAAAATAAAATCAAATATATTATAAACTTAAAACTAAACTAAAAATAAAAAAATGAAAATAGTTTAAATCAAAAAAATTAAAATACACCGAAGACAAAAAAAGAAATAAAAAAACTTAATATGTTGAAAACTTACAAAATTAATTTTTTATTTATTTCTTGTTTGTCTTAATTTTCTGTCTTATTTTTTTGGATTTAAATATATTTTATTTTATCTTTTTGTAAAAAAGAAGTCAAAGACTCAAAAATAAAATTCTTTTAGCAATTGCTATTACACTTTGAAATAGAGAACATTAGAACAATGTAAATAAACATATTTTTAATATTTTTACTTTATTAGATGAAATCTGATGCTGGTTTTATTAAATAATTTGAGTTTATTTCTTATTAATAAGGTTAAAATACAATTTTATTTATTCAAAAACTAAAAAATGTTACTTTCGTCAAAAGTCCACGAGCGATAGGTTACAATGGATGAAACTGTCATGCGGGTTCAGACACCGTGTTATAATCTAAGACTTTAGGTTCATGGATCCTCTCACTTATATACATTGGTCCTTGGGTCCTCTCACTTATATATATTTTACTTAGCTCATTACCAATCAATGTGGAACTCATCGCTCAAGTGCAAAACCCAACTGGTATGCTATTTCTCAACATCATATCCCTTGTTTTGTTACTTTATATTTGATTAGCTGCATCATGCAATATTCAAATTTAACAAAATAATAAATAAATAAATAAAAATAAAATAAAATTTTAATTGGTGCCTGAAGCACCAATATGTATTTAAGGGGCACTACAAGCGCCATTATAAAATATGGTCTGGCGCATTTAGCGTCATTATGTAATAAATAAATAAAAAGGGATTGGTGCCAGTAGCACCATATGTTTATATATAAAAAAATCATTTAAACATAACAGGGCCACGTGTAACCGAAGAGATAATGATATTAGATTTTATTATCTAGGTAATGATTATTTAGTTAAATCTTTGTTAGATTTTTTACCAAAAAGAAAAATCTTTGTTAGATTTCAACTATGTATAATAATGATTATAGTCAGCATGTTTGTATATATATGTTTGTATAATATAAAAGATATGTATTTGGCATTTGTGGTCCTTGATATTTTAAAATTAGGCCGCCGACGTTTGTTCTTCTGTTAGTGGGTCTCCAACGTCGTTTATAACCTCGCACACATGGAACGTTAAGTTACTGAGTCACAATCCACCTTAGACAAAATACGATGCCGTTGTGTGTATCACTTGCTTGTGTGTATCACTTACATCTCCCTGGAGGTTGCTCATAGTTATCACATTGCAAGAAAGGAAAATACAGAACCCTAACAATTTCTCCTTTAAAATTTTCCAAAACCATTTCATGTTCATTTCTGCAAAATACACCAGCGTTACTAATTAGCAAGTTTTTGGATTTGTGGCGCAATATAGTACGTGTAGTAAAATAAGATGAGTGTTTCTTCTAGCACGGGGGCTCAAGTAGAAGCACTTCAATTGGTGGTAGAATCCTTAGAAGGACTACTGGTCCAAGGTGTAAATGCGGGAGGTTAAGTGTTGTGTATACCTTCAAAACTCAGAGAAACCCAAACAGATCATTCTTTGGGTACTCCAATCTCAAGGTATTAATCTTTAATTTGTTTTGATTTAAGTTGAAAATTATTCTGACCTTGGTTTCATTTGCTGGCAGGAGAAGAAATCATATTGTGATTTTTTTAGATGGGTGGATGATGCTACTAATGATGTGAGGAAGTTGGAAGAAGGTAGAATAAATAAGCTGGAGTTAAATGTAGCTAAAATGGAATTCAAGTTGAAGTACGTGGCCATGAAGCTGAATGATGAATTGGAAGTTAAGTTGAATGAGCAAGAAATGAAGATTAATGAGTCGCAAAGAAAGATTAACGAGCTATAACTCAAGATAATTGCAGAGTCTGACAAGGTGGAGAAAGAAATTAGGCATGTCGATTGGTGTGCTAGAGTGTTAGCTGCTACTATTACTGTTGTGGTCAAGATATGTATTTTTTATGGAAGTAAGCTAACAATGAAAGAAAGTGTACCCAGTGTATTTTTGCTGAAATGAAATGTAATGAATACTGTTGTGAATGAATGAGTAAAAAAACTTGATTTACATTGGTAATTTTGTTGGTTTCTATCTTTATTTTTTTTTTGTTTATTTCTTTGCTTGCATGAGGATTTGCGTGGTAACAGAACCACAATACAACTTAATCAGTTATAACAGGTTGAAGTAATAAGATTTACATAATTGGTAACAGAAGTTCAACACACTAAAATTTACAAGTGCATATTAACATAAGATCTAACTACTCTAACAGGTTGAAGTATTAAGATATGTTTGATTTGTATTTTTTAATAATAAAGAAAATATTTGTTTTTGAAAATTCAGTAAGTTCAGATGGTGCACTTTCTAGATAGAAAACTTGGACATTTTCTGAGTCTATATTTTATTGTCATTATGGTGGCTTAGTTACCACATTTCTTGTATAAGTAGCTATAGTGCTATTTGAAATGACATGGATAAGACAACCTCCCTTCTAGCTAGTTTAAGGGGACTGAAAAGGAAAAGGAAATGGGATGGAAGATAGGAACTCAATGTTTGACATAATCAGAAAAGTTTGTTGTTCTGGTCCTATATCTCCTTTACTTTTGATAACACTGGTTAGACAGTTATGATCTACATAATTTGATTTTTCCAAGTCCAATGCAACCTCAACAACATTCACCAATGCAACCCAATTGCATCTTAACAACATTTTTCATTTGATAACAAACTCAAACTCATTGCATCAGTCTAACATATGGTCTTTCTGGCAGTAACATGTTAACAAACTCAAACACAAGAGCTGGACAGTATAACCAACAACAGTATTGAAGTATAACATATAAAAATCAGCACAATGGCTGTAGATAACCAACAGCAGCAGAAGCATGATTACAGAAACTCAATGTTAACAAATTGCTTATGGTCTTTCTGGCAGTAACACGTTAACAAAATTTTTCAACTCAGATTGAAATAAGTAATACATATCAGATCGAAATCAGTACAATAACCAATAGCAACATATATTTCAACTCAATGTGCGAGCCAAACCAACAGTTCCCATTTAAAAATTATGATTGAATCACTTGTCCTCATTTCTGAGTTACTAAAAAAAGGGCTTGTATGTTATCAAAAAAAAAAAAAAAAAAAAAAAAGGGCTTGTAATAACAAAAAATGGCCTGTAATACATCAAGTCCTAGTTACACTGACTAAGATTGCCAACACTAAAGTTCTCCAAAAAAAAAAGGCTAATTACATTTACATATAATCAGTTGGCAATACAAAAATATATAAAAACCACTTTGCATAAACTCCAACTACTTATTTTTGTGCAGCTGGCCTTGGTGGCTTAAAATCAGGTGTGGACATGAAGGTCATAAATCTATTCCGTGTGCCACTGTTAGCTGCATTGATAGTCTCATTGGAGACAACTTCAGTTGTTTATGGTGGTATTGACGGAGCTGGGCTGCTACCTCTAACATTAAATTCAGCTGGCTGAGAGTAGCCTTTAGGTGCAGGGCCTCCTTTGCTGCCACCTCTAACATTAAATTCAACATACATTACACAATCATTGTGAGGGGGGACCACATACAATGAATTTTATTGGGATAATAAACAAAGTCTCAGAACACATAACTTCTTTGAAGGAATTAAAATGCTAAGCGTATTCTCGTACTACCACCAGAAAACACCCCAATTCCAAGTACTAGCAAGTGGAGACGCGATCTCGACGCAGAAAGCACCCCAAGACACAAGGTTCACCAGTAATGTTGCTTACGAGTAAGGTTGGGGTTTTTCTCTAGTAAGCAAAGTCAAAAGAGTGTGTCACAAGATGAATGCAAGGTTGTTGATAAGTAAGGTTGGGGTTCAAACCCCAAACGATGTTGTCTGCTTGTAATACACACAACAACGTTGTATTCTTTCCAAGGTGGATTGTGACTCAACAACTTAATGTTCCATGTGTGCAACGTTACAAACGACGTTGGACGCCCAGTAACGGAAGGACCTAATTTTAAAATAACAAGGACCATGAATGCCCTGTTTTTTACTTAGTGACTAATGATGGCATCGTGAAATTTGCTGAGGACCGAAAAAAGTATTTACTCTTAAAAATAATTTTAAATTCAGGAAAAATTAATTTAGACCATAGCCAAAAAAATATATATGGCTTTCAAATTCAAGAAATAAGAAAGAACTATGATGAGACCTTGAGATACATTATCCCAAAAGCTAGTTCAAGGGTGGGAGTGCCCAAAACCTTATAAACCCCACATTAGTTGCCCATACAACCAATGTTGGACTCCAAGTCCCATACCTTGCAAATGGAACCCCAACAAACTATTCCATATATTCATTTATCCATTTATCCAAACCCCATTTATCCATCCAAACCCATTTCGTTATAAATTTAATTAATTTATCTATTTTACCTTTCTCAGAAAAAAAAATCGAGGACAAAAAGAGAAACAAAAAATGAGATGAAAACTTAAAATGTTTACATAAAAGACTAAAAGTAAAAAAAAAAAAAATAAGAAAAAAAAAATCAAATATGTTGGAATAAAAAAAGAAAATAAATTGAGAAAAAATTAAAATAAAATAAAATATATTATAAACTTAAAACGAAACTAAAAATAAAAAAAATGAAAATAGTTTAAATCAAAAAAAATAAAATAGACCGAAGACAAAAAAAGAAATAAAAAACTTAATAACACTTCAAAGCTACAATTAAAATTAAAAGTGTATCCGTGAATCTGTCCACTTCACTTCACTTGGGAAACAAAGATAGCATTCTCTTCTCAGTCTCAGATACAATTTTCATCTAAAATTGGGCGGGATGAAATTTAATAACACTCACTCTTTCTTTCATTCCTCTCTCTTGTCTTCTCTTCTCTTCTGCACGAAAGAAAAACCCTAGTTCCTAGCCCCCTTTTCTTCTCTTCTCAGTTCTCACCCTTCAATCAAATCACAAAAATGGTGTTTACCTTTTCGTTATCATCCCTTCCTTCTGAACGATTCATTGAATCTGACTTGAATGTTTTCTTCAAGCTTTCTTTCTTTCTTTCTTACCTTTGGCCGATGCTCAGCTCAACTCAACTCACAATAGCAATAACAATACTGTTGAAGATCTTGTTCAACAAGCTAAGCTGCCAACTACATACAAGCAGCAGCTCAACTCAATAAGGGTGCTGAGCTGATGGATGAAGGTATTTTTATCACTACTCTCTTTCGCCTCCTCTGCTCTTATTTCATTTCATTGGTTCTTACCATTTCAAAATAGTTTTATTGCGTTTTTTTTTTGTTTTTGTTTCAGCGACCAACACACTGAACAGAGGCATTTCTGAGCTAGTCATCTTCTTGATGACACCCGACACTGATATTCTTCTCAATAATCTTCCTTTACTTGCTGCCGAGTGCTGAGGAAATAAAGGTAACTTCCGATACTCCATACCTTTATTTTTTCTTAAATCCTCATTAATAAATTTGTACTCTATGGTTCATTGTATCTGCTGGACTCTCTTGTGTTTGTGGTGTTAAGTTTGTTGTAGCTTCATTAATCTTTGAAGCTCAGTTTCAGTTCACTCAGTATATTATTACTTTGCCCCTGCTTTTAAAAAGTATATAAGAGGAGCTTAATTAATTGTTGTTTAAGTTTAGTGTGTGATTAATTTAAAGAGAAGAAAATAAATAAATAAATGAATTTGAAAAATTTCTTAATAAGATTAAAGTTTAATTGCTCTATTTGATTGTGTTACTTTATTTGGGGAATAGGAGAGATGCTAGACTACTGTTCTGTTGATCAGAGATCAGATCCTCAGAGCACCTAATGTTGTGATTTGACAAGAGAGCTTCTCTCCTGAGCTTTTCCACTTCCTACCTTTCTATCTCTTAACCTATGTGTCTCTCTCTTTCACCTTTTCCAAAAACTTGGCTTCTTATGGAATTTTGAAGCTTTTTTTCTTTCCAAAAATGATTAAGTTATTAATAAAGATTGAAAGATGAATAATAGTAATATTTTTTTTTGAAATTCTAAACATATTAAATAGTATATCATTTTTTTTTAATTTTAAACAATTATAGTTCAGTTCACCGAACCACCATCACCACCTACCCCATTTACACAGAACCCTCTGTTACATTATTTTATTGAAAGCTAGCTTATTCTTTTTTCTTTTTTAAACTTTCATTCCTCGACCCAATTAAGGTGATGACTTGCCCCTTGGGGTAATGCGCTCCTCAGAAGTCAGAGCAGCCGATTGGAAAGATGAGACCTGATCATTAATTGCTGCGCTCTGTCCATTCTCTCTCATTTTACATTTTCTTTGGACTCTAATTTCACCTCCATAGATCCATTGTGGTCAGTGCTTAAATTGAGAAAGATATATAAACTTAAATTGAGAAATAAATTTGAGGTCCGTGCTTTTGCACTGACAACATCCTAAGCTAAAGCTAGGACTTCAATGTGTTGAGTTGCTGTATTCAGTGTTAGTGTCACTTTAATTGATGGCCTTTGTTTTGTTTGTTACCTGCAAAGTGCTGACAAAAGAAGAAACTATAATTAATGAGAATATTAATAAGATTTTTTTACTCATGAATAATATTACTCGTACGTATATATGTTTTCATTGTTTAATTTTAATTTTCACTGGCATCTAGCTTAAACGTAAAAAATGTAATTTTAGACCAACTTTAATTTTTATATATTGTCAATATAGTTTTTTTTTTGTATTATTATATAATTTGTGGACTATTATCTCATACTGATTAAACTGAAACAGTCCACTTAAAGAGAGACACAAACAGGGAGACAGGTACCATTACTTTATGGTGATTCACTGTTTTGTATAGTTGAGGAAGAACAAGAAGTGGCTTCACTATCTTATGAGCATTCTGATATAGAGAGCAATGACAAAACGTGTTTAGGTTCATATTTGCTGCATCACTTGTGCTTATGCTTCTGGGTTTGTTCTTTTTACTTCATTCCACTACATTCCCATTCCATCTACCTCTCTTGTTTTAGCCAATGTCCATGTTTGAGGAAGAATATTATTATTATTTTTTTAAATTCTAAACATATTAAATAGTATATCGTTATTTTTTTAATTTTAAACAATTATAGTTAAAATCCCTGCTGCTATGACTCCATTCATTATTATATTAAAACTATCTAGCTGTGTTTTGTAGCCTTCTATCATTCATTCACCTATTCTGTAGTTTATAATCTCTGGTGTCATGCATAGTCTTTCGCCTTTTCCCTACAGAGAGAGTCCCTTGCTCCTGATATCGATGTATTCTCTTGTTTATAAGGATGGTAGTATGAGATTAAAGTTTATTTGAGGAATAGGAGAGAGATACTACTGTTCTGTTGATCAGAGATCAGAGCCATTAATTGCTTTTGTCAGTCCTCATTTCACCTAATGTGAAAGTTGTGATTTGACAAGAGAGCTTGCTTTTATTTTTTTGCGTCCACTCTTCTCTCTTGAGCTTTTCCGCTTCCTACCTTTCTATCTCTACGTGTCTCTCTCTTTCACCTTTCTCAAAAACTTATTGCTGCTCTCTGTCCATTCTCTCTCATTTTACATTATCTTTGGGCTCTCGTTTCACTTCCATAGATCCATTGTCTTCACCAAAACCACAACCACCTACCCCATTATATTACAGATCAGAACCCTCTTCTTCTTTGTATGTTCACCCATCAAACAACTAGTGTTTTTTACATGATAATGATGAGGCGTTTCAAAGTAGTGTTTATGTTATTGTTTTCTCAAGAAAGTATGCATATTCACTATTTTCTTTGGAAATATTTTATGGAGGTAATAATGGAGCGGAGCAGAACCAAATATACCAAGGTCCTGCCGGTGTTCTGTGGTGTAGATCCCTCAGAAGTATTTCATCAAACAACTGAAGTAGTCACCTCTCTGGTAAGTTAGTACCTCTTCTTCATTCTGTATTATGTTGTGATTGTGGGGACACAACCAACAGAACTCTAAGATTGTCTTCTCTCAATCTTCTTTGCATTTCTGTTTTTTTTTTGGGGTAAATAATGTTCATTGCATTTTAATCCTTGTTTACGCGTCTGTTGAATTTTTTCTAAATGGTGGTATCAATAACCAAGTTTCTTTGAAGTCATCTAGATTAAGGTCTTTGTAAATGCTTCTTCTCAAGCTTTCTTCTGTTACTCTTGTTTAAAAGATGTTAGCATTTAGTAAAGCCAATTTTTTAATAAATATTATTATGATTATATTTATTTTAGTGTGAATCGCGGGTTTTTTTTTATTAAATTAATCAAAGTAATTAGTCAAACTATAATGAATTATATATATATATATATATATATATATATATATATTGTGATCAATTTTTTCTCATCCCAATCATGTCTCATATTTTTAATAATTAAAATGAATTTTATTTTCGAAAAAATAGAATATATATTTCTCAGCTGTCCATCCACACATATATTTTTTAATATGTATAAAAATTAGCTAATATAAATTATTAAATATAATAAATTTTAATAGTAGCTAAATTAGAACTTCAGAGGGACGGAAATAACTTACGAGTTAAGAGTTAAGAGAATACAACGGTCCTCATACTTTTGCCGCCAAAAAATATAAATTAAAAATTTCAAAAACACTCACGTTTTCTTGATTAAGAGTATAACGGTCATTATTGATTGATTAAGAGTTAACAGAATAAAAGGGGGGTAAGCTACTTATAACAGGATTGAAAAAAACATCTAAAGGGTTTCTTTCTCTGTTTTCACTCCTTAAGGTTTTCTTAGGGTTTCTTTCTCTGTTTTCACTCCTTCTTAAGGTTTTCTTTGGGTTTCCTAGTTTCTTTCTATTGTTCTTGCTTGTTTCTTTCTATTGTTCTTGTATTGTTTTATCAAGACAATGGAATTGGTGAATATGGGAGATGGGTTTCCAATAGGGATGCAAGTAGATGATGACCCAACCAGCCTGTATTGTTTGGCAACACTCCTACAAAGGTGTCAATACCTAGGTATGGTACTTCTGCCCTTTCTTTTCTTTTCTTTTCTTTTCTTTTTTTCTTGAAAATCTTTGATTATGTGCTGATATTTCTTGCTTAAATAGATTGAGTATGTGGGTTTCTTGCTGATATTTCTTGCTGATATTCGACTGTGTTTTTTTTTCTTTTCTTGAAAATACAATATGTTTCTTTTTTTTTCTTGAAAATAGAAGATTGAGGGTGTGGCTTGTCAACAGTTGCTTGTCAATACCATATGAAATATATGTTTCTTTCTTTCTTTTTCTTTATTATTCTGGCAATATTGAGGGTGTGGCTTTTCCATTATGTTCTTGCTTTTCTTTTCTTTTGATTTCGTTTCTTTTTTTTCTTGATAACTGTGGATGTTCGATTGTATGCTTTTGTTTCTGTCTGCCCAGACATCATATTACTGGACAATTAACTGGTTTTTTTGTTTTTTAATTTTGTAGATTTGATTTTGTGTAGTTGAGTTTGTTAATTTTTTCAGTTGGTGTTTTATTTAACAAAACTAACATTGGATATATTTAGATATGTGGGTTTTCTATTTTATTTATTTTTTAAATATCTATGGTTTCGATTGGAATGATAACATGTTGGTTTTTCATCATGTTGAAGATGATGAAAAAGCTGAGAAGATGGAAGAAGACGAGGATGAAGCTGAGAAGATGGATGAGGATGAAGATGAGGATGAAGCTGAGAAGATGGAAGAGGATGAAGATGAGGATGAAGCTGAGAAGATGGAAGAGGAAGAAGATGACGATGAAGCTGAGAAGATGGAAGAGGAAGAGGAAGAAGATGAGGATGAAGCTGAGAAGATGGAGGAGGATGAAGATGGGGATGAAGCTGAGAAGATGGAAGAGGATGAAGATGAAGTTTATGAAGAACTTGAGATAGGTCTTAACCAAGAGGACCTATCAACCCAAAAGCAGTCTCGAGTTGTTTGGACCGAAGAGCTACATCGGTGTTTTGTGGCCGTTGTTAATGACTTGGGTGTTGACAGTAAGTTATTCACTCTTTCTCTACAATGCAAAGTAGTTGTTATCTTAATTGTTATTAATTGCTGCAATTGGTCAATCAATTGATGTTTCTGCTTTATTTTAGCAATACTTTTATTATATATTTGTGTAGAAATAGAAATCAAATCCGAATAATATTACAATGATTATTAGGATTTGATTAATAGATTGGACACTCTTGCTGTATATGTTTGTTATATATTTGTTATTAATTGATGAAGTATATGTTTGCTGTATTTTCCCAATTGCTGTATTTTTTTGTTCAACATTATTTGGAATGCTTTCTCAAATACTCTTCCTAATCTGTAGTGCACTGGAGTAGATGTCATGGCATTATTGTTAATGAAGTCTGACACATTTGTATGTTCTTTTGATTGCAGAGGTTGTGCCTAGAAAAATTCTTCAATTGATGAAGGCTGAGAAGCATCTTACTAGGGCGCATGTGGCCAGCCATCTGCACGTAGTTTATGGGGTTGGCTATTTCCAAGCAGCAAGGAGTTACAAATAGTCCTAGGCAAACAAGTAATATTGTGCCATTTCAGGGGTTGGCTGACCAAAGCCAAGGATGGCAGTTATGCTTTCAGCTCAATAGACTCAATCTTAGATGAAGACTTGGACTTTGATCCTCATGATCCTACTCAAAGGATTGACTTGGATTATTTGTTGTCTATGTAGTTGATAACACCAATTATTTGTTGTCTGTATTGTATTGTGTAGTTGTAAATGGGTTTCAAATTCAATTCTGTTTGTAACTGCCTGTATTTTACAGCACAATGATTAGTCTGATCAACATCAACACTTTTTGTGAATGATTGAACAAGGGTTATTTGAAAAGAATGATGAGTCTAATGTGGATGGAAAATTTAGCTTTCTAAAATTTTTGTGAATGATAACGAAGTGTCAATTACTAGCATAATTGTCCATATATTATTCAATATGTTAATGTTTGTGAATACCTTTTCCTAAAGTTCAAGAAAACTTGGGGGTAGAAACTGAAGGACCAAACAACAAAAAGAGGTCCATCCTAACACTATGTAACTTCAAGCGTATGAGAGTTCCATGTTGTTTCCATGTTCTGATGATATTCACTCACATAAAGAAAGAGATCAAGGCAGAGGGGAATAAGAACTCGTTATATAACAAAGATGAACACAAACTGGTACCGAAGTGCAAAGAGAGCATCGGAAACTGTCATTTTATAACGAGAATAATGCAACCCTCATTCTGTTTTTTTTTTTTCATACATGACTTTTTTTTTAGTGTTATTATATTTTTGTTGGGGATAGGATATGAAAAAGAGTAATTATTCTACTTAATTGGTAAAAATATATATGAAGTAAGAATATGACAATATATCATTCGTGAACTTGTATAGAGATGACACTAGTTCATTACCATTTTCCGAAACAGAAATGTATTAATAATATAATATATATATATATATATATATATATATATATATATATGAAAGGTGGAGAAAATTCTAGATATTTGTGCTCGCTTATAGATCTAAATTATTGAACAATTGTTGTTTAAATCCTTGGCCTGTTTGATGGAAAGAGAGGAAATTTATTTATTTAATCATAAGCATTTCTTCAAAATTATAAGGTTGTCTATTTGTTTTTTTAGTCACTTTTTTAATTTTAAAGGGAAAATGTTTATTATTTTAAAGGACATAATTTTATATTATTTTAAATGAAATTATGTCATTTTAATATATATTTAATGATTTTTAATATTTTCTTTCCTCCGTATAAATAGGAGCATAGAGACCTAAAATAAAAGTCATCTAATTTAACATGACAATTAATTCTTTTAAAAAAGTGACAATCAATTTTTCCAATTTTAAATTTGTGTAAATTTTATGAAAAGGTATATTCTCAAAATCACTAGCAGTGGTAAAAGTGTTTTTTAATCACACTTTATGGTTTTTATGGAGATAAAAAATAAAATCAAATCTAAAAATATATCTTATATTATAAAGGAATTCCATTCTGTGGAAACTTTGCTGACGTGTCGCATTGTGGTTCAATTTCACCATTGTGTTCACACTACAACATTTAAAAAAGTTTCCTTTAATGGTAAATCGGTGAATATAATAAATACAAAAAAGAATTATAATTTCAATTGACAGGATTTGTTACTCTAAATTAATGGTCAAGATTGCTTATTCATTTATTTATAACTACTAAATAACTATTTGTCGTCATCTTTGTTTTTTAAATAATTGATGTTGATCATGTAATCTAATCATTTTTTTTAAACTTTATTCAGTTTAATTCAAATCTTTAAGTTTTTTGAAAAAAAAAACAGGATATTCATTGTTATTAAAACAAATGACTGTTTTATTCCATGAAATAAATGTTAAAAAATGGGATATTCATTGATTTATAACTACTTAATCACTTTTTGTCGTTATCTTTGTTTTTTAAATATTTATTCAGTTTAATTCGAAGCTTCACATTTTTTAAAGAATACAATTCTATTTACTCGAAAAAAATTAATTAGTAAAAAAATAATAATTATACATATCCCGACCTTTGTTCCTTATTTTCAGATTTTTAAATTTGAATCTTTTATTAACCTCTTGATTCAGTGGAATCAGGTATGAGTGTTTTGTTATTAGAAAAAACTTATGTTTTATTCCATGAAAATCTCATTTATAACAACTAAATCACTCTTTTGTTGTCATATTTGTTTTTTAAATAATTGATGTTGATCATGTAATCTAATCGTTTTTTTAACCTTTATTCAGTTTAATTCAAATCTTTACGTTTTTTCAAAAAAAAAATGGGATATTCATTGTTATTAAAACAAATGACTGTTTTATTGCATGAAAATCTCATTTATAACTACTGAATCACTCTTTTGTCGTCATCTTTGTTTTTTAAATAATTGATGTTGATCAAAAATTACATCTAAAGAATCGTTTTTTTAACCTTTATTCAGTTTAAATCAAATCTTTATGTTTTTTGAAAAAAACGGGATATTCATTGTTATTAAAACAAATGACTGTTTTATTCCATGAAATGACTGTTAAAAAAACGGGATATTCATTGATTTATAACTACTAAATCACTTTTTGTCGTTATGTTTGTTTTTTAAATCTTTATTCAGTTTAATTCAAAAACTTCACATTTTTTAAAGAATACAATTCTATTTCTCGAAAAAAATTAATTAGTAAAAAAAAAATAATTATACATATCCCGACCTTTGTTCCTTATTTTCAGATTTTTAAATTTGAATCTTTTATTAACCTCTTGATTCAGTGGAATCAGGTATGAGTGTTTTGTTATTAGAAAAAACATATGTTTTATTCCATGAAAATCTCATTTATAACTACTAAATCACTCTTTTGTTGTCATCTTTGTTTTTTAAATAATTGATGTTGATCATGTAATCTAATCATTTTTTTAACCTTTATTCAGTTTAATTCAAATCTTTACGTTTTTTGCAAAAAAAAAAGGGATATTCATTGTTATTAAAACAAATGACTGTTTTATTCCATGAAAATCTCATTTATAACTACTGAATCACTCTTTTGTCGTCATCTTTGTTTTTTAAATAATTGATGTTGATCATGTAATCTAATCGTTTTTTTAACCTTTATTCAGTTTAATTCAAATCTTTACGTTTTTTGAAAAAACAACGAGATATTCATTGTTATTAAAACAAATGACTGTTTTATTCCATGAAATGACTGTTAAAAAAAATGGGATATTCATTGATTTATAACTACTAAATCACTCTTTGTCGTTATGTTTGTTTTTTAAATCTTTATTCAGTTTAATTCAAAAACTTCACATTTTTTAAAGAATACAATTCTATTTACTCGAAAAAAATTAATTAGTAAAAAAAAATAATTATACATATCCCGACCTTTGTTCCTTATTTTCAGATTTTTAAATTTGAATCTTTTATTAACCTCTTGATTCAGTGGAATCAGGTATGAGTGTTTTGTTATTAGAAAAAACATATGTTTTATTCCATGAAAATCTCATTTATAACTACTAAATCACTCTTTTGTCGTCATCTTAGTTTTTTAAATAATTGATGTTGATCACGTAATCTAATCGTTTTTTTAACCTTTATTCAGTTTAATTCAAATCTTTACGTTTTTTGAAAAAAAAACGGAATATTCATTGTTATTAAAAAAAATGTCTGTTTTATTCCATGAAATGACTGTTAAAAAAACGGGATATTCATTGATTTATAACTACTAAATCACTCTTTGTCGTTATCTTTGTTTTTTTAATTTTTAATTCGAAAAAAATTAATTAGTAAAAAAAACACACTCATACATATCCCGATTAAAACAAACGACTGTTTTATTCCATGAAAATCTCATTTATAACTACTAAATCACTCTTTTGTCGTCATCTTTGTTTTTTAAATAATTGATGTTGATCATGTAATCTAATCGTTTTTTTAACCTTTATTCAGTTTAATTCAAATCTTTACGTTTTTTGAAAAAAAAAGGGATATTCATTGTTATTAAAACAAATGACTGTTTTATTCCATGAAATGACTTTTAAAAAAACGGGATATTCATTGATTTATAACTACTAAATCACTCTTTGTCGTTATGTTTGTTTTTTAAATCTTTAGTCAGTTTAATTCAAAAACTTCACATTTTTTAAAGAATACAATTCTATTTACTCAAAAAAAAATTAATTAGTAAAAAAAAATAATGATTATACATATCCCGACCTTTGTTCCTTATTTTCAGATTTTTAAATTTGAATCTTTTATTAACCTCTTGATTCAGTGCAATCAGGTATGAGTGTTTTGTTATTAGAAAAAACTTCTGCTTTATTCCATGAAAATCTCATTTATAACTACTAAATCACTCTTTTGTCGTCATCTTTGTTTTTATAATAATTGATGTTGATCATGTAATCTAATCGATTTTTTTAATCTTTATTCAGTTTAATTCAAATCTTTATGTTTTTTGAAAAAAAACGGGATATTCATTGTTATTAAAACAAATGACTGTTTTATTCCATGAAATGACTGTTAAAAAAACGGGATATTCATTGATTTATAACTACTAAATCACTCTTTGTCGTTATCTTTGTTGTTTTAATCTTTAATCAGTTTAATTCAAAAACTTTACATTTTTTAAAGAATACAATTCTATTTACTCGGAAAAAAATTATTTAGTAAAAAAAAACACTCATACATATCCCGACCTTTGTTCCTTATTTTCAGATTTTTAAATTTGAATCTTTTATTAATCTCTTGATTCAGTGGAATCAGGTATGAGTGTTTTGTTATTAGAAAAAATGTATGAACCTTATTTCCTACCTCAACCCAACTTATACCAGGTTACTTTTTAACTCCTAGGTCCCTCGGTCTTGCATGAGCTTCCTAACCTCTAAAGCAGGCTTCTCTTTCCCCGCATCATTGTAGATGTTGTAAAGAAGCACATAAGATGCAGCTGCATGAGGTTCAAGCTCTATTACTCTGTCAGTAACACGTTTTCCCATGACAGTGTCCTTATGAAGCCTGCAAGCACCTAGCAAGGCACGCCATATAACTGGGTCATCCTCAAAACCTGAATCAAAAATAAAGCTTTGGGCATCCTCTAGCCTTCCCGCACGCCCTAAGAGATCAACAATGCAAGCACTGTGCTTTACATTAGCTGCTATGCCATAATCTTTCTTCATGATTTCAAAGTATCCTAATCCTTCTTCAATGAGACCTCCATGGGCTACAAGCAGTTAGGACCCCAAGTAATGTGATCTGGTTGGGTTCAATTACAGAAACAGTCATCAATTCAAAATGTCTTAGAGCTTCCTTAGGAAAACCATGTTGTGCGTAGCTACAAATCATTACAGATCAGGATACCACATCAGGGTTCTCTGTCTCTTGAAAGGTCCGCTGAGCGGAATCTATGTCTCCAAACTTTGCAAACATGCAAATCTGTGAGTTCTGAATAATGGCAAAACTTGCAATACTATATTCTAATGCATAACCCTGGATCTGCTCTCCAAGTCTTGCTGCAGCCATATCTGCACAAGCACCCATCACACTTGATATAATGAGCTCATCTGGTTTCCTTCCATAAGCCAAAAATTGATGGAACAAAGACAATGCATTTTCGAACTTTCCATTTTGAATATAACCTGCAATCATGGACGTCCATGAGACAACATATATAACTTAAGACAATCACTGACATGCCTCAAAAGCATTGAAGCTAGGTCTGGCTCTATCTGTTTTGGGGTATGCCTTGTCCTACGTGAATGTACGGAAATGGAAGGGTGAATTGTTTGTAACAACTTTCTACTGGGTTATATATTAGCTTTTTAGACCTTACGGTTTAAAATTTTAAGAGTTAATGATGCATTATGTAATATATATTAATTAATGAATTTATACCTACTTAAAAATTCAACATTTCAATAATCCATTGTGTTATTCAACTGGTCGTTAAGGCATTGTATTCTTTCTTCATTTTCTCCAAAACAGAATCATTGGTGCTGTAAAAGAATTAAAACATAAAAAGGTAAGAAAGAAAGGAAGGAACACATCAATTCCACGTACATAGCTACACAAGTACATTAAGCTGCATCTCCAGTGTTGTCTAGGTAATTAAGCTGATGATGGCGGCGGGGAGAGAGGCAATGGAAAATCAAATTCACAAAAGAAACAAGTATGATAAGCAACAATTAATGATAATATTGACTGATATTTCACCAGCTTACCTTTATCTATTGTACCTTTCTCAGGAAAAAAAAATCGAGGACAAAAAGAGAAACAAAAAATGAGATGAAAACTTAATATATTATATGGATGTACTGTAACTCACCTTTGAAGTTTGAACTACACTACACTGTGTCAATATACCACGCGCGCGAGCGAGCTTGGGACACTTTACCACACACGCGCGCTTTTTATAATTTAGTAGGTAATATATATAATTTCAGCGGAAATATTATAATTAAAGTTTTATTATAATTAAAACAGCTGAAAACAAAACCCATAAGCCAATTAAAATTAAAAAGTGTATCCGTGAATCTGTCCACTTCACTTCACTTGGGAAACAAAGATAGCATTCTCTTCTCAGTCTCAGATGAAAATTGGGCGGGATGAAATTTAATAACACTCACTTTTTCTTTCATTCCTCTCTCTTGTCTTCTCTTCTCTTCTGCACGAAAGAGAAACCCTAGTTCCTAGCCCCCTTTTCTTCTCTTCTCAGTTCTCACCCTTCAATCAAATCACAAAAATGGTGTTTACCTTTTCGTTATCATCCCTTCCTTCTGAACGATTCATTGAATCTGACTTGAATGTTTTCTTCAAGCTTTCTTTCTTTCTTACCTTTGGCCGATGCTCAGCTCAACTCAACTCACAATAGCAATAACAATACTGTTGAAGATCTTGTTCAACAAGCTAAGCTGCCAACTACAAGCAGCAGCTCAACTCAAAAAGGGTGTTGAGCTGATGGATGAAGGTATTTTTATCACTACTCTCTTTCGCCTCCTCTGCTCTTATTTCATTTCAAAATAGTTTTATTGCGTTTTTTTTGTTTTTGTTTCAGCGACCAACACACTGAACAGAGGCATTTCTGAGCTAGTCGTCTTCTTGATGACAACCGACACTGATATTCTTCTCAATAATCTTCCTTTACTTGCTGCCGAGTGCTGAGTGCTGAGGAAATAAAGGTAACTTCCGATACTCCATACCTTTATTTTTTCTTAAATCCTCATTAATAAATTTGTACTCTATGGTTCATTGTATCTGCTGGACTCCCTTGTGTTTGTGGTGTTAAGTTTGTTGTAGCTTCATTAATCTTTGAAGCTCAGTTTCAGTTCACTCAGTATATTATTACTTTGCCCCTGCTTTTAAAAAGTATATAAGAGGAGCTTAATTAATTGTTGTTTAAGTTTAGTGTGTGATTAATTTAAAGAGAAGAAAATAAATAAATAAATGAATTTGAATTTTTTTTTAATAAGATTGAAGTTTAAAATTGCGCTGTTTGTTTGTGTTACTTTATTTGGAGAACAGGAGAGATGCTAGACTATTGTTTTGTTGATCAGAGATCAGATCCTCAGAGCACCTACTGTTGTGATTTGACAAGAGAGCTTTATTTGGTTCCTTGCTTCTCTCCTGTCCTGAGCTTTTCCATTCCACTTCCTACCTTTCTATCTCTTAACCTATGTGTCTCTCTCTTTCACCTTTCTCAAAAACTTGGCTTCTTATGGAATTTTGAAGCTTTTTTTCTTTCCAAAAATGATTAAGTTATTAATAAAGATTGAAAGATGAAGAATATTAATTTTTTTTTTGAAATTCTAAACATATTAAATAGTATATTATTTTATTTTTTTTATTTTTAAACAATTATAGTTCAGTTCACCGAACCACCATCACCACCTACCCCATTTACACAGAACCCTCTGTTACATTATTTTATTGAAAGCTAGCTTATTCTTTCTTTCTTTTTCTTTTTTAAACTTTCATTCCTCGACCCAATTAAGGTGATGACTTGCCCCTTGGGGTAATGCGCTCCTCAGAAGTCAGAGCAGCCGATGGGAAAGACAAGACCTGATCATTAATTGTTGCGCTCTGTCCATTCTCTCTCATTTTACATTTTCTTTGGACTCTCATTTCACCTCCATAGATCCATTGTGGTCCGTGCTTAAATTGAGAAAAATATATAAACTTAAATTGAGAAATAAATTTGAGGTCCGTGCTTTTGCACTGACAACATCCTAAGCTGAAGCTAAGACTTCAGTATTAGTGTTGAGTTACTGTATTCAGTATTAGTGTCACTTTAATTGATGGCCTTTGTTTGTTACCTGCAAAGTGCTGACAAAAGAAGAAACTATAATTAATGAGAATATTAATAAGATTTTTTTACTCATGAATAATATTACTCGTACATATATATGTTTTCATTGTTTAATTTTAATTTTCACTGGCATCTAGCTTAAACGTAAAAAATGTAATTTTAGACCAACTTTAATTTTTATATATTGTCAATATAGTTTTTTTTGTATTATTATATAATTTGTGGACTATTATATCATACTGATTAAACTGAAACAGTCCACTTAAAGAGAGACACAAACAGGGAGACAGGTACCATTACTTTATGGTGATTCACTGTTTTGTATAGTTGAGGAAGAACAAGAAGTGGCTTCACTATCTTATGAGCATTCTGATATAGAGAGCAATGACAAACGTGTTTAGGTTCATCTTTGCTGCATCACTTGTGCTTATGCTTCTGGGTTTGTTCTTTTTACTTCATTCCACTACATTCCCATTCCATCTACCTCTCTTGTTTTAGCCAATGTCCATGTTTGTCTGCTAGTTTTGCTTCTTTTTATTTTATTTTAGTTTAGTTTTCTAGCTAGTGTTTAAGTACATTTGTCTTCTGTGTCTTGGTGTTTATAGTTGTCATGTGTTGGGGGTCATTTCTACATATTAGATGGTCCTTTACCTTTTTTTTTGTTTTTGGTAAATGGTCCTTTACTCTCTGCTTTTAAAAAGTATATAAGAGGAGGTTAATAGTTGTTTAAGTTTAGTGTGTGATTAATTTAAAGAGAAGAAAATAAATAAATAAATGGATTTGAAAAATTTCTTAATAAGATTAAAGTTTAATTGCGCTGTTTGTGTTACTTTATTTGGTTTGTGTTACTTTATTTGGGGAATAGGAGTTCTGTTGATATCAGAGTCAGAGTCACAGTGGTCTCTTTTTGTCAGTCCTCAGAGCACTGTTGTGATTTGACAAGTGAGTTTGGTTATTAATTGCGCTCTTCGTCTTTTATTGCTTCCTTGCTTCTCTCCTGAGCTTTTCCACTTCCTACCTTTCTATCTCTTAACCTATGTGTCTCTCTCTTTCACCTTTCTCAAAAACTTCAGTCTTCAGTTCACTGAAACCACCACCACCATTACAGATCAGAACCCTCTTCTTCTTTGCATGTTCACCCAACAAACAACTAGTGTTTTTTTACATGATAATGATGAGGTGTTTCAAAATAAAATAGTGTGTATGTTATTGTTTTCTCAAGAAAGTATGCATATTCACTATTTTCTTTGGAAATATTTTATGGAGGTAATAATGGAGCGGAGCAGAACCAAATATACCAAGGTCCTGCCGGTGTTCTGTGGTGTAGATCCCTCAGAAGTATTTCATCAAACAACTGAAGTAGTCACCTCTCTGGTAAGTAAGTACCTCTTCTTCACTCTGTATTATGTTGTGATTGTGGGGACACAACCAACAGAACTCTAATATTGTCTTCTCTCAATCTTCTTTGCATTTCTGTTTTTTTTTTGGGGGGTAAATAATGTTCATTGCATTTTAATCCTTGTTTAAGCGTCTGTTGAATTTTTTCTAAATGGTGGTATCAATAACCAAAGTTTCTTTGAAGTCATCTAGATTAAGGTCTTTGTATTTGAAGTCATCTAGATTAAGGTCTTTGTAAATGCTTCTTCTCAAGCTTTCTTCTGTTACTCTTTTTTAAAAGATTTTAGCATTTAGTAAAGCCAATTTTTTAATAAATATTATTATGATTATATTTATTTTAGTGTGAATCGCGGGTTTTTTTTATTAAATTAATCAAAGTAATTAGTCAAACTATAATGAATTATATATATATATATATATATATATATATATATTGTGATCAATTTTTTCTCAACCCAATCATGTCTCATATTTTTAATAATTAAAATGAATTTTATTTCCGAAAAAATAGAATATATATTTCTCAGCTGTCCATCCACACATATATTTTTTAATATGTATATACATTAGCTAATATAAATTAGTAAATATAATAAATTTTAAGAGTAGTTAAATTAGAACTTCAGAGGGACGGAAATAACTTACGAGTTAAGAGTCAAGAGAATACAACGGTTATCATACTTTTGCCGCCAAAAAATATAAATTAAAAATTTCAAAAACACTCACATTTTCTTGATTAAGAGTATAACGGTCATTATTGATTAAGAGTTAACAGAATTGATGAGCAGAATATTTGGCATTATTTGTGCAGATTTGTAATTATATCCTTAATTAATTAGCCATCTATGATTTGTAATTATATCCTTAATTAATTAGGCAGCTGTAGGTTATGATTGTGTAATTATATTCTTAATTAATTAGCTAGCTGTAGGTTATGATTGTATAGTTATGATTGTGTAATTATATCATACTATTTAAATACAACGGTCATCATACTTTTGCCGCCAAAAAATATAAATTAAAAATTTTAAAAACACTCACATTTTCTTGATTAAGAGTATAACGGTCATTATTGATTAAGAGTTAACTGAATTGATGAGCAGAATATTTGGCATTATTTGTGCAGATTTGTAATTATATCCTTAATTAATTAGCTAGTTGTAGGTTATGATTGTGTAATTATATCCTTAATTAATTAGCTAGTTGTAGGTTATGATTGTATAGTTATGATTGTGTAATTATATCATACTATTTAAATGAGAATTCTCCAAAGGAGAACACAAGGTTTTATCCCAATTTCTCTAAGTTTAACATTTTTTTCTCTGTTTTCACTCCTTCTTAAGGTTTTCTTAGGGTTTATTTCTTTGTTTTCACTCCTTAAGGTTTTCTTAGGGTTTCTTTGGGTTTCCTAGTTTCTTTCTATTGTTCTTGCTTGTTTCTTTCTATTGTTCTTGGATTGTTTTATCAAGACAATGGAATTGGTGAATATGGGAGATGGGTTTCCAATAGGGATGCAAGTAGATGATGACCTAACCAGCCTGTATTGTTTGGCAACACTCCTACAAAGGTGTCAATACCTAGGTATGGTACTTCTGCCCTTTCTTTTCGTTTCTTTTCTTTCCTTTTTTTCTTGAAAATGTTTGATTATGTGCTGATATTTCTTGCTTGAAAAGATTGAGTATGTGGGTTTCTTGCTGATATTTCTTGCTGATATTCGACTGTGTTCTTTTTACTTTTCTTTTTTCTTTTCTTGAAAATAGAAGATTGACGGTGTGGCTTGTCAACAGTTGTTTGTCAATACCATATGAAATATATGTTTCTTTCTTTCTTTTTCTTTATTATTCTGGCAATATTGAGGGTGTGGCTTTTCCATTATGTTCTTGCTTTTCTTTTCTTTTGATTTCTTTTCTTTTTTTTTCTTGATAACTGTGGATGTTCGATTGTATGCTTTTGTTTATGTCTGCCCAGACAACATATTACTGGACTATTAACTGGTTTTTTTGTTTTTTAATTTTGTAAATTCGATTTTGTCTAGTTGAGTTTGTTAATTTTTTCTGTTGGTGTTTTATTTAACAAAACTAACATTGGATATATTTAGATATATGGGTTTTCTATTTTATTTATTTTTTAAATATCTATGGTTTCGATTGGAATGATAACATGTTGGTTTTTCATCATGTTGAAGATGATGAAAAAGCTGAGAAGATGGAAGAAGATGAGGATGAAGCTGAGAAGATGGAAGAGGATGAAGATGAGGATGAAGCTGAGAAGATGGATGAAGTTTATGAAGAACTTGAGATAGGTCTTAACCAAGAGGACCTATCAACCCAAAAGCAGTCTCGAGTTGTTTGGACTGAAGAGCTACATCGGTGTTTTGTGGCTGTTGTTAATGACTTGGGTGTTGACAGTAAGTTATTCACTCTTTCTCTACAATGCAAAGTAGTTGTTATCTTAATTGTTATTAATTGCTACAATTGGTCAATCAATTGATGTTTCTGCTTTATTTTAGCAATACTTTTATTATATATTTGTGTAGAAATAGCAATCAAATCCTAACAATATTACAATGATTAGTAGGATTTGATTAATAGATTGGACACTCTTGCTGTATATGTTTGTTATATATTTGTTATTAATTGATGAAGTATATGTTTGCTGTATTTTCCCAATTGCTGTATTTTTTTGTTCAACATTATTTTGAATGCTTTCTCAAATACTCTTCCTAATCTGTAGTGCACTGTGGAGTAGATGTCATGGCATTATTGTTAATGAAGTCTGACACATTTGTATGTTCTTTTGATTGCAGAGGCTGTGCCTAGAAAAATTCTTCAATTGATGAAGGCTGAGAAGCATCTTACTAGGGCGCATGTGGCCAGCCATTTGCACGTATTTTTTTCTTTTCCTTTCTCCTTAAATTTCATAAAACCAAATCTTTTCATTCATAGAACTTTATTTGTTTAACTTTATTTGTTTTTGCATAGAACTTTATTTGTCTAACTTTATTTGTTTTTGCAATTGCTGCAGAAATATAGACTCCGTCTGAAAAGAATCAGCTCTAAGGCAACCCAGCAAGTTAATAATGTCAGTCCTTTTAGATCCTCTTCACCTGGTGGGATGATAGATTGGACACTCTTGCTGCTCTGAATGTGCCAGAGTTGCCTTCTTCGGCAACTCTTCAATTGGGTCATGCACAGAACATAAACAACTCAACCAATGGTCAACTTCAATTCCAAGCAGCCATAGTTTATGGGGTTGGCCATTTCCAAGCAGCAAGGAGTTACAAATACTCCTAGGCAAACAAGTAATATTGTGCCATTTCAGGGGTTGGCTGACCAAAGCCAGGATGGCAGTTATACTTTCAGCTCAATAGACTCAATCTTAAATGAAGACTTGGACTTGGACTTTGATCCTCATGATCCTACTCAAATGATTGACTTGGATTATTTGTTGTCTATGTAGTTGATAACACCAATTATTTGTTGTCTATGTATTGTATTGTGTAGTTGTAAATGGGTTTCAAATTCAATTCTGTTTGTAACTGCCTGTATTTTACAGCACAATGATTAGTCTGATCAACATCAACACTTTTTGTGAATGACTGAATTATTTGAAAAGAATGATGAGTCTAATATGGATGGAAAATTTAGCTTTCTAAAATTTTTGTGAATGATAACGAAGTGTCAATTACTAGCATAATTGTCCATATATTATTCAATATGTTAATGTTTGTGAATACCTTTTCCTAAAGTTCAAGAAAACTTGGGGGTAGAAACTGAAGGACCAAACAACAAAAAGAGGTCCATCCTAACACTATGTAACTTCAAGCGTATGAGAGTTCCATGTTGTTTCCATGTTCTGATGATATTCACTCACATAAAGATAGAGATCAAGGCAAAGGGGAATAAGAACTCGTTATATAACAATGATGAACACAAACTGGCACCGAAGTGCAAAGAGAGCATCAGAAACTGTCATTATATAACGAGAATAATGTTGTTTTGTTTTTTTTTTCATACATGACTTTTTTTTTAGTGTTATTATATTTTTGTTGGTGATAGGATATGAAAAAGAGTAATTATTCTACCTAATTGGTAAAAATATATATGAAGTAAGAATATGACAATATATCATACGTGGACTTGTATAGAGATGACACTAGCTCATTACCATTTTCCGAAACAGAAATGTCTTAATAATGATATATATATATATATATATATATATATATATATATATATATATATATGGCAAAATGATTCCTGCAGCTGCTGTATCTACAGCAAGCAAGGATCCGCATCCGGATCCTAAGATACGGCAACGGATCCTGAGTTTATTTTATTTTATTTTTTTTAAAACCGTGGAGCCCACTTTTCTGTGTCAGCTGTAACACTATCTACGGCTGCTGCAGAAATGTTAAGCCCTATATATATATATATATATATATATATATATATATATATATATATATATATATATATATATATATATATATATATATATATATATATATATATATATATATATATATATATATATATATATATATATATATATATATATTGAAAGTGGTGAAAATTCTAGATATTTGTGCTCGCTTATAGATCTAGATTATTGAACAATTGTTGTTTCAAATACTTGGCTTGTTTGATGGAAAGAGAGGAAGTTTATTTATTTAATCATAAGCATTTTTTCAAAATTATAAGGTTGTCTATTTGTTTTTTTAGTCACTTTTTTTTTTAATTTTAAAGGGAAAATGTTTATTATTTTAAAGGACATAATTTTATATTATTTTAAATGAAATTATGTCATTTTAATATATATTTAATGATTTTTAATATTTTCTTTCCTCCGTATAAATAGGAGCATAGAGACCTAAAATAAAAGTTATATAATTTAAAATGACAATTAATTGTTTTAAAGAAGTGACAATCAATTTTTCCAATTTTAAATTTGTGTAAATTTTATAAAAAGATATATTCTCAAAATCACTAGCATTGGTAAAAGTGTTTTCTAATCACACTTTATGGTTTTTATGGAGATAAAAAATCAAATCAAATCTAAAATAATATTTATTATAAAACATGATACGCTAAATAACCTATTTTGTTCAAACTCACCATTTAGATATGGGAAAATTCCTGTACATACATTTTGTATTATAATTATGCACTAAATTAATCAGAATTCATTATAATATTTTAAATTTTGGATCCTTTCTTTAGTAATGGTTAAACAAAGGAATACTAGCATTTTTTTTGTTAACACATTATTGATATTGCCCTTGTAAAAGTTGTGTTTTAACTTTGAGTAATTTATTGTCTTTATTTTTTTTTGGATATATCAGCCAATTTTATTCAAAAAGACAGTTCTATATATCCTCGAAACAGAAGACCTTGTTCCAAATTTTGTCGCCTTAAAAGCAAGAATCTAAATCGGTTTTTATAGAAATACAACGAGTAAATTGATGCAATTCATTAGTCACATCGAAAAATCGTTACATTTTTCGTAACGAGGGAAAACCTATCGCTTAATTCAAACCCAAGAAATTGCTTCGCTGAAAACATTTTAATATTGATATCCAATTACAAAGTTCATTGGTAACGAATTAGTATATATGAGCCATTTTTTTTATAACATGAAATTATATAAGCATAAGCAAAAATTGAAGTTAAAAACAAACACTATTAATCCATAAAAGGATGAAAATGTCTAATACAACATAATAGAAATGAATACTACCATGCAAATAATAATCCAAGCTCATTCTATGACCTTAACAAAAGCAATAAAAAGAAGAAGAATAGTCTTTACAAAGAACAAA